>NW_019213260.1:216820-450653 GCF_002532875.2 Varroa jacobsoni | reverse complement strand
TATATAAGGCTTTGCTAAATTTTGTTTTAATTACCGCAAAATATAGATATGTCTGAAACTAAATGTTTGGAATGTTTTAGTCGACTTACTATATATATATATATATATAACTCACTGAAGAACTCAAATTTTAGGATCTCTTTACAATGAAACAGCGTAGAACTATAGCAAGAAGAAACAAACAGCATTATGAAAGCAGCGAATCCACGGGTAAAGAGTAAATCTGACATGAGCCTAAAGCTGAGAACTAGTTTCTGCAAGCGTTGGTTATGAAAACCGAATCGACTGTCTTCATAACGAGGTAGTAGACGGCTTATGAAGAGCCAAATAAAACGCTTATCCGTAGCCTATATGTATGTCTGCCGACGCAACACGTTCTGTGAGCTATTTTGTCAAGATATTACTTGTAATATATGCCCTATAGTTTTGCTGTATTTTAAACCCCAGAATACGAACGAACCTTTATTTATTAAAGTTTTCTTGTAACAATTCGTAACTCAAACCTTGCCAAGCAATTTAAAACAGGCGTCTAACTTAACTAGCCAATCGACTAGCTTCCCGCAATCAGTGTGCTTTCCCACATGTTCTTAAATCTCCTTCTTACAGGAATAGGGAATGGGTTTTTTAAATAGGGATTACAATAGGACCACTGAAAAAGTATGCTTATGACATAGGATTTTCAAGTGGTTATTATATAAATAAATATACAATAAACCGATGTAATTCTGATCTAATTTACGGTAATAAAATATCGATATGAAAATTTGGCATTTATAAATTGAATCGACTACTTCCGGTTGTATTAGCGGTACACCCAAGACTATAATCCGACTGCCAGTAATAGGCGAAGTATACAAATATGCGTAATAAAGAGGAGTATATATTTCAGGGCTATTATTTGTATTGCTCTTATTATAATCTTCGAGCTGTTATTACACAACACCCTTTAAGAGAGGAGGTACTTTCATACTGGTGCTTCCAACCCTATTGACTCTACCTTTCCAATAAATACAACCGACTCTGCATACTTTGCTACGGATGAGGATAGATGCTCTCTTTTTCGTTTTCTCTCTTCGTCGCAGCTGCCTCGAGAGAGTTTTTCGGCCGACGACTCTCTCATTCTCTCGACAGACTTTTATTCGCAAATTCTCTCCCCCTCCCCCGTTGATTCTGAAGTTCGTTGCACAACGGTTGGCATTCTGTAGCTTGCCGCTCGGTATCCAGTTCTGGTGCATACTTCGTTCTCATTCATTACTTCACCATGGCTTCAGGCAGAGGGAGAAGGGGCCGACAAAACCAGTTGGTTTTGGCATGCATCCGAATCGCCCTGTTCATATCCATAATGGTGCCCTGAGCAGTTTGGGTAGTGAGGAGATCTTTTTGGGCGTAGTCATCGTCATCTCACTGACAGCTTACTGGTCTTGCCGCAGTCTCAGCTCCACTCACCTTATCGGTGCTCAATGTTCGAGTCGAATTCTGCAGCTGCTTCAGGCAGCTGAGGCTATTGCTTCGAACAAGCTGGCGGGGCCAGCGCCAACAGTGAGGTCTCAATGGGAAAGGGCGGCTTGAAAAGCGCGGGGCCACTTTGAGCTGCGCGCATTCGGCAGCCGATCTCCTCGAGACTAGGCTAACTGGTAGTAAACTGATGCATCTAATACACTCAATAGGGCGCGCTCTTCCTGAAGGAGTATTGAAACGTATACATTAAGCGATGTCACTGTCGCTTTGATTATTTATCACTGTGTGGGCCCTGTATGCATTGAACGCTGTCAGAATCCACCGGTCAGGAAAGCAAGCGATGGAACATGGCTTAACAGAATAGAAAATGTTAAGCATTTGCTATCCATTAAGTGTAAGCAGTCTACACATTGCCTGTTCAAGGAATTCTTCTTTAATTATTCTTTTAATGGACTAAACATGTTTTAGACCGATACGAAGATTCAGTGCACGACATTTGGAGGTCATTTCGGTGTGGTGGTGGAAAGTCATCCGTAAGTACAGCTTTTACATTATTTTGTGCGCATTGTAGAATTTCAGATATAGCCGGCTTTGCTCTTGGGAACTTAGTAAATTCAATTTTGCTTTTCGAGGTACTCAGTAGTTCACTAAAAGCTTGTCATTAGCACAATTCTTACCCCTAGTACAGTTGGTAAAAGGGAAGCAATGTAGATTGCAAAAGTTCGAAAAGCCGCTAATTGTATTCTTATCGCTATTCCATAATCGTTTATTGGAAATGTGATTTTAAGGCGATTCATCATCATCACCATCATCATCAGTCTGTGCTAATACGATGTCTATTTTAGTGAAAATAAACGAATATTTTAGAGATTGCTTTCGCAGGGAACATAAAATACATTTCCTTCGTTCTTTCGGTTCTTTTCCTGTTTTGTCTGCCTCCAGTTTATTCAATAATTTAAATATTCAATAATTTGCATGACTACTCTTATTGCCATTGTATATAAGACTAAAGGTAGCAACTTCAGCATAACTTTCAATAAAATTACGCTGAAGTTGCTACCTAATATTAGATTCATTACCTCGTATTTCCTAGTTGGGCGACAAATCAAATTTTATCAAAAGTTCGTTTCCAAAAGCCGATTGTAGCCTCTTATGCATTTGACGAATACATTTAGAGTATTTTCAGACCTACTCCTTAAATCCTGTTTTTTATAATAAATAAAAACATTTTTGCAACAAACCTCCCATAGGATAAAACAATGATCTCGTCATTAATATTTTTGTAATGAACCTGATTCATGTAACGAACTAAAGCATATCAAAAGGGTCTTTTGGATCAAAGTCATTTGGTTTTGGTAGTCTTCTAGACATTCATGCCGCTTTGTAATCAGTCGATAATGATTACCTGGCTACTAGGCATTTCGTTCCTCCCTCCGCATCGCTGCTCCAATATTACCCTATTGGGGAGATGCGAGATTGCATTGGTAGTGCGTCGACTTGAACAGACGGCTGGTTGAGGGGAGCTCGTAACGGGCTTGTAATTTAAACGATCACTTCAGATCAGCTCACTAGAGGGGTTCTCACAGCGGACGAAGTTACCAGTTGCTAGGGCCCCCTGGTTCCCACCAACCAACGTACGCATCTGCCAGATGACACACGCTCATAATACAAAATATCCACGCTATGCATAATACACTGTTGTTAAAGAACTAATGTAAAGTGATAATCCGATTTAACTATGTGATTAAAAAAGTATAAGAATTGAATCTTCAGTCAATTACTCCATACGTAGAGTCGACGTAAGGCCAAGCTTCTATTTGCAGACAGGTTTTCATTTAAGTTAGTTTTATTCACAAAAGCTAATCGTATAGCAAAGCAAGATCTTTATTAAAAAAGTATTATTTACCATGGATAAGTGAAATACGGAGCGGAAAGTCTCTGGACTGGATTTAAAGACGATTCAATTGTGGTACTCACCTAATGTGAAGTTATAACCACAACCAAAAACAATTACCTTTCTGAAGATTTCATATAAAATGAACTTATCAAGAGACAGTGGGTAAATGGTGCAAGCAATCATGCCGCTCCTTAAAAAGGATATATACAAAAAGTATAAACAATTATATTTCACACAAATTGTACCCTACTTAAGTTAGTAATATGTATGTAACCTAAATAATTCGGTAAAAAAGGCCTCGTCAAAATACCGTAAGGTATACCGACGGCATTGTTTCGGCTGGGTAGTTGAAGGTCGCGAGGCCCGATCCATCTGTCGGAGCTTGTCGGTGAGCGCAGCGTGTATTTCGGATGAAGCTAGAGTAGGCCCAGTATCGAGTTGGACGAATGATATCTGCTGAGTCCAACAATTCGGCACCTCTTAGCCGAAGCGGGCGCTCACAGTCCAGTAAAGCTTATGCTCGCATATTAGGCCTGGTGAATACTTCGTTCTCGCTATGATATGAGACACAGAACACGTGAGGGTCATATGGGCGGGCCTTGGTGAACTAGTGAAGTTAACAATAATGAAGTCGAAGCAGTTATGTATATAAGTAGATTCACAAAAGTAGGTTTTAAAATCGCATCCCTATGGGTTCTAGAAATTTTAGATCGACTGAAAAACCGGGTAAAATCTTCTGGACTCTGATAATACTACAGTGTCCTATCAATGTCAAGTACACTTTCAAGGCTAATACTATCCTGTATGAGTACAGGTAATGCATGACTGGTCTTCGAAGTACAGATTGTTGTCGACAGCTAGTCTATCTATGATAGAGGAACAGCTATGTGTGTGTGTGTGTGTGTTATAAACATTTTTGCGCAGAGAGTATCGATTGAATGTGCATGTTCGCTCTAATATATTCACGAATATACACTAGTTACTCTGAAGGGGACCCTACTTTATATACATTCAGAGCGATGGGTATATTGGTGCTAGTAACCTGATTTGCGCAAGGGATCACCTTCATGGGGTTTCATCGCATTTTCTCATTGTAGTTGTAGACAGACCATCCATCACTGCAGTCGATTTTATCGCAGTCTGGGCAAGAGAGGGATACGTTCATACATATTATGCACAGTCTTGCCGCAGTGGCTGCAACAAAATTGTGCTAAAAATATATCAGAGATTTATTAATGTATTTCGAATCTTTTTTGCCAGGTAGAAAATAGTTGTGTATCATGTTCGTCTATGGTACATAGTATATGACATTTTTGCACCGTAAGTAATAGTGGACCAACGATCATAATGATTATTTCCTAAATTTAGAGTTCCCCGTAGACTATTTACACGAACAGTGCAGTTACTAATTAGTACTCGCTTCACTTAGGCACCAAAACAAAGATTACGTTACGGCATAGATAGAAAAAGTATAATCCTCAAACTGTCAATAAGGCGAACAATGCCAGTTCGCTTAAAAATTAAAACCGTTCATTTAATTAAGATATATTTGCGTTATCATGTAAGCCTTGATTCATTGAAGCAAAGGGTGTATTTTATGGGAATATTAAAAATGAATTACAAATTGTTTCAATGACATAATCCGGCGATGAAACGAATCGTCTAAGTACATACACCACGGCCATTGTCAAGGTATTGAAAACCCACTGTTGCATTAAGTAACCATTATACATATAATGCATTATTAAAGGCATTATCCTTAGCTTACATCGTTTCGATTATAACTTAAGGCATATTGTTTTTTGCTGCGCTAATACCTCACTTCGTAAGCAACGATGCTAAAGTTTTCTTAACGGCATTGAGACTCGATTGCATAATCGAAACATGTTTGTTTCGAAACATTTATGTTTTGTCTTATGCGTCGATTCATGTACAGTACGGCCAGGGCATGTAAAAATCAACGCCATCCTCAACCAGACTTTCTACGAGAATCAAAATTCAACGACTCTTAAAGATACTTGGTGTATACTTGTTTGTATTGACATAAAAAAGAAGAAGGAAAGATTTATGAGGAGTGCTCTTAGAAAATGCCAAAATTGCACTAAAATCGTGCTCGTTTTTTTTGGCCCCCACAGGATTGCTTTATGTTTTGAATACTTCCTTTATGTGTTCAACAGTCGCGTGTTAGTGCGTGTACAAATAAAAAAAAAAACGAAGAATAATCGCATTCTTAAATTTTCTACTTCATCGTGGTAAAAACAATGCACTGAATATGTGCAACTCTCTTCTAATGCAGAGTTATTTATTTACATCTTTAATCCCCTCTAGCAGCAATCACTACTTTATTTAGGCTACAGTTATGGTCGGACTAAAACTACCAAAAAGCCTGGCTGAAGGGAAGCGAATCTTTGAAAAAATGATGCTGATCTGAATTAGGTTTATAGTTATAAGTATTCCTGAAAAAATTTTGTGACATCACGTCTTTACTATTAACTATTCGAATATATGCAAATATTATTTGAGATTTAATTCGAGTGCATCTGCCATAAGCTGCAGTTAAAATATTCAACAAAATAAGCCGAGGGCCAGAGTATTTTAGATAAATAATGTGCATCTCTTCGGGTACGTTACTGTAATAGTCATAAACATGCGGCTATTTCTGCTTCTAACTTCAGCGTTGGTAAAACGGTACCGTGTTGTCTCATAGGACCTTAGCAGAGTCCACCAAGATCCGTCTCAGCTAATCTTTAATTCTATACAGAAAATATGATTCCGAAAATTTATTCACACAGAAAGAATAGCAGAAAGCGTTAAAAAAATAAGCCGAACAATGTCAGTATAGATAAAGGTGCAAGAATATCTGCCTCCTCTCAGATTTCTCGTGATGCATATGAACTGTACTGGCCGTAACGAATGAAAAAATTACCCACGGTTATCCTATTCTGCATTTATCATAACTTGCAAAAGCATTCTGATGTATAAAATATGGATCTTGTGAAAATGAAAAATTTATTTTTTTGAACAGACGTTATAATTGAACACTCCTTTTTAAATGTTATACTTTTTTATAGAATTTCTACTCTGTATCACATGGGCAGATAAAATTATTCGAAATCGTTCATTAAAGAATTGTATCAAGATGAAACAATACAATTACTTTTATTTTAAATAATCATTAAATAATAATTGAATAAATTAAGTTTGCAAGAAATCTTCCTTATGCTTATTGTGTTCAAAAGAGTACAAAATTCAATGGTCGTCGAACTCCTGCTTTCAACGTCGGCTTGTTGTCGGTAAATAGATTATAGCAGCGTTTTAAGTCCTTTAAGTATAAAGTGAGATAGGAGAGGACAGATACGTTAGGCCATCTTCTGTGATATCTCGGTGGGTAACATATTTGTAGGCTAACCATTAGGATACGGTGTGGTACAATTTTGAAGCAGACTTCGTTTTCTGTTAACTGGGATACCATACGTAAAATTCGAAACATAGAGGCCATCTCTCTTAGCTTTTGAAAACAAATTTATGAGGTTCAGCCTTTTCTTTTCTAAATGAGCTGGATATTTTTTTTTAAATGAAATTCAACTCGGTTTGGGTAAGTTAGGGACGTTAAAAATTATGGTTATTAGGACAATCTAGTTCAAGATGAGCTAAGAAGATTCAATCAAAGTTTACCAATACGTTCAAAATAAACACTTTATGAGTGCCGCATTTAGACCTTTAGCGAAGTGACGACTTAAACAAATCCCGCCGCGAAAGCACAGTTAAGGTAAACTTCACCATACGCGTGGTTCCACTCCTATTGGAAGACCCATGTGTACCTTTAAGACCACATACTATGTATGGTAATAAAAATCTTATTTTAGTTTCTTAGATTAACGTAACATTAATTCACATCAAAGGAAAGTCATCTCTATTTTATGTTGCCGTGAGGCAACCGGCTCTAATTGCTATGGCATATGTATACTGTGATCAAGGTATAAATAAATTTAAACAAGTGAAACAGATAAAGCGAAGTACTTTTTATAACGCTAAATATGTTTATGTAGTTGCTTGTTTTTTTATGGATAGCTGGCATTTCCATTAATAGTAGACAGCTCCGTTTGTATCTCAAATACGGAATTCCCTATACATACATGGCATGATTTTGCCCATCTGTGTTCTCATCACTGTTCTTATGGCCATTACAATATATAAATTCTTTTAAGACCTGTTGCGACTATTGGTTAAGATGATCAAGAAATAATCTTAGATTTTCTGACCATATCTTTTGTGGAAAGTTTGTGGTAAGTACAATGAGTTTAGCGGCCCGCTTAGATATCATTGTGTATATTTTAGTGTATAACATTGTGTATCATTTAGAATTTTTCAACTACCTAGCGAAGAAATATTTACAAAAAGGAATTAAGAAATGGCCAGTTTCAATTTTTTGATTGTTGCTCAGAAGGCGGTGATTAAATATATATATCCACCTTTTAGCAACAATCAAATTATATAAACTGCCGAATTCATCATCAAGACCAACAGAGTGAGCGGAATATATGTACGTATCAACAAAGATGGCGGACATGAACAAGCCAGGGCAAGGAAGGTATTTTTGTATATGCACATCTTCTAAAATAACGTGTCAAACATTAGTCAAACGTCCACAACTATTTAACAGGTCGAAAACTTGCGTAACTTTTAATGCATAATATAGAACGACACCATGTCTGTATATGTTAAGTACATCTTTTCTCATCTGTTTATGCATTGAGATGAGCACTGAAAGCTTCTCTATGTATTTGTAGCTTGCATTATTATACCTAATCTCATTGTCTGTGTTTTGTTTGAGAGAATCGATGGTAGAATACGCCACTCCTTTTTAGAACATCAAAACTGTTTAAATTATATGAACTTAAATCTATAAAAATCTATCTACTAAAAAAAAGCTTCTGTCTGCCGCGATTCAGTCCGTGAGAATGCGCGGCGATGATATCTTGTGTCGCCGAGTAATGACAATGTGTGCCTTCGAATATTATTTATTAGAACGTATTTATAATTTTACACCGTGCAGTATTTATTCTGGTAGATATGCTCTCCCCCTGCTGTTACTCGCTCCTGATATAGTTTACCTACATATATATGCTCTAAAATACCGATAGAATCATCTTATTATGTAGTAACTAAAGTAAATAACAGATGTAAAGGTGAGCTATATGGATCTGTGCATGGTACTGACACATTAGTAACCTCAGTAATTAAACACAAAGATTGACTAGATATATCAAAAGACGTAAGTTAGTTGATAAGTGCAAACTTTAGAGAGAAAAATAAGAGATTTATTTAATGTGACAGACTATAGAACCTTCTTTCATAGACAAAAATTGTAAAATATAGTTATCTGCATGAGCAAAAGTACTTACCAGGTTGCCAGCAAGTTATGCTCTTGCACTTTTTTCGTCAAATTCAATATTTGCTATCTCAATAAACTGATGATCACTGAGAGTATATATACGCTCAGTGATTATATATATATATATATATATATATATATATATATATATAGAATTGTGTTTGTAGTATTTGTCACATGTCAAATAGAACATTGATGTTCTTCTGTTAAGCCTGAGCCATAGACATTTTTCTGTTTTTGCCGTGCTTCTGTCAAATATATTATGTAGTCACACATAGTGAAGTCGAAATTAAAGGGTTTTTATAAAAGTGTGGCATAATATAAATATGATATACACGATCCGCTTTGATTCAACAAAAATAACAGCACATACCTGAATTCAGTAGAGAATAAATTATACGTTGCAAAGATATAACGTAAACCATTTGAGCTGAAAACTTAAATTATTATAACGTATAGTTATACATATCCGTCTAAATTAAGATGGAGCTAGACATTTAAAATCGAAGGGCTGAACGTTTTATGTGTTTCGTTCTCTCGATTTCTTGTGTATGTTTATTTAGCTATTAGTAAAAAAAAAGTTTGGAGCCTTCTCAGCTTTTTAGCAAGGTTGATGCAGGACAGCCAGATGGATATTACAAGAAAACTTTCAGGCAACGTAACAGGGTTCCAAGATAAAAGTCAAGAGCTTTCTCGACTTTTCGCTGATGTAGAGCTTCTTGATTTTGGTGAAATGTGTATGCATATACAGGTCAGGGGCAGCTATAGGCTTAAGTTTAAGAAATTACAGGTGCTTTTTTAACTTGAACTTATAGTTATTATGTTATTGCGTGAGTAAATTAAGGATCAAAGGTAATAGCTCAAGCAAGCCTTAAAATCTCAACAGTGAGTTTAATTAAGAAAAATTACTATTGTCTGACAGCGCAGCTTTCCGGAAACACCCAAGAAATGCCGCGAAATTCCTGTGCTGTGAGTTTGTAAGCTTCTCTTTATAATGTATTTTTGTAATTTATTTGATTTAAATAAAAACTTTTGTTTGAAGAAAGAAAGCTTAGAAAGCAAATGAAAAAAAAACTTTAGTAAGAAAACGAAAGAACGCAGATATTAATGGAAGGGCTTACAGAAACTCATGGTAGGTTAATAGAATGGCATGAAACCCTATGTCAATGGAACTTTGCATAGAAGCTGTTTAGAAAGTCGCAGTCGACACGCGATTGGCCGCAAGATGAAGCGACGACAGAATCGAGGTGCCAGCGAAACCACTCAATCGTGTATTAGATCTAAAAGAGATAAAAAAAGGAGCAAATATTAATAGAAGGGATACACAAAAAAAGTAACAGTGCTAGCCCACCGAAATTGCTAATAACTGAAACTTGGATGAACATAAGGAGGTTGTATAACTACCGAAGGACTGTATAATTACCTAAAATCCGCGGAGAAGTGTATATAATCTCAGAGAAGCAACTCAGAACTCAGAAGTAAAGCTAGGTTCTAAACCGAAGTTTTAAACGTTGGCTACAGCAGTGTAGTTTGTATTCTATCTGGGACGTAGAAATATTTCTTTATCGCGGCTTACTACCTGAAGACAGGATCCTTTCCATCAACAGTACTTTGTACATGTATCCGGTTAAATCCACATGATGATCATCAACTCGATTCTATTTAAATAATAATGATAACCCTTTGTTGTACTTATTTGAATGCCGGCTTATTGTAAAAAAAAAAAAACGGAATAATCTATAATTTTAATTTCTGTCTAGAGAAACAAAAAATAGACTTACCATTCATTACTGGGTTATGGCTTTCTGTTAATGGTGCAAACTTTGCGATGTAAGTAGTTTATAGGGGTTTAAAACAGGTTCTCGCGCGGTGGAGCGTGCTTATTTTAGTGAAAAAAGACTTTTCATGCGAAGAGGTCAGGACTACCGCTCTAAGGTAATCGCGTGGAGGATTATTTTTTTCAGTAAGATAATACGGTCGATATAGGTCTAGTTGTTACCGATCGGGCTAACCCAGAAACTACTGAATTACATGACGACGTTGACCCAGGAACGGCAAGAACTCATAAGTCTGCAACACATTGACGCAATACCGAGCAATGTTAATCAAACACACAAAACACAAGATGTACATTTCTTTATTGTAATGAAGAAGTTTGGGCTGTCAGTACGCACAGTACCCCCATAAGTTTTTTAAAGATGGCTCGGTAAAAGAGATGTACTAGAAATACTTAGGACAGCTACCGTCTACCTTATCCACGAAAGAAGCTCAAGTACAAACACCTGCAATGTATAACCGGTATCGTTAGCATCTCTAGCATGCAACGTCCTAAAAAGTATCGTAGCTCAATACATGCAAAAGTGCCAATGCACAGGGGCTAATATCGGACCCACAATTCGCCTACAGACCAGAACACAATACAGTATTCCAGATATTGGATACAACTCGAATAGGACCAAGTGCAACGTAACTCAATGCTTTGAAGCTATATTCTTTGATTTTAAAGTTGCTGACTTTTTTCAGTAATTTAAAGCATAAAGATTTCTAGTAGCTTGGCTTGAAAACTTCCTCAGCAATAGAACTCCTGAAGTTTGTGCTTATATATATTCATGTCAGTTCGGTATACGGTCAATATTTTGAGTGTGCTACTGTAAGGTCTGGATATCTTTAAGGTACAATAATAGGCCCCATATATGAACTCTCTAATATACACAATGCCGCTGTCACAGTCGGTAAAAATATACGCAGATGATGTACAGACATGTAAAATTTACAGAGAAAATCTGTTACGCAGCAAGGTCAAGATAAACGATTTGATCCAAGAATATCTGTCGAAAACTACTCCGTTTTACACTTAGACCATGGAAATTCAAAGCAAGAATACAACATAGGCGGTGTAAATATAAGGTCATAGAACGCAGTTGAAAATCTAGCTGTCATTCGGAACATACGGCACGATGTAGCAACTGTAGACTTTTTTGATTAGATACCTCAACTTATACGTCAAACTATCCTGTAATATGTTGCACCGGTTACAATCTACGCAGCGCCAGTGTGGAATTTGGGCCAAGCTAGAGATAAAAAGCTTCTACAAGAAGTCTTGGATATATTTACAGATAACTGTAGCGCATAAGTGCCAATGTAATATAGCTATAGTTAGGGTTATACAAATTTTAATTAATCATAGATTATTGTCGCAATGAGGTTTTGTAATATAATCAGTTGTGTAATATAATCAGAAATCAAAACCAAGCTGAAGTAATGTTTTAACAAATTCATACCAAAAAACTAACACGTGAACGGTCCTATTCCACATTAAAGAATCAGCGTTACGCCTAAGTCTAGTTTTATAAAACTAGACGAATATATATAAATTGCTATAGAAAACCTCAGCGGAACAACTTTACTCTGATTTAGCAATGTCGAAGCGTTAAAAATGAAGGATTTCACGCGATTGCCTACACACCACATTTATTGAAAGTAGCTTTCTAAACTCTCCGCAAAGGAGAAACTGGAAAGTGTCTTTTCTTACTGTTTCAATACGGAGTACTGTCAAAAAAGGCAATTAATTCAAACTGGGAGAGCTATCATGATGCCGACAAGTGGAACGATATCCAGAAAGTTTCAAGAGAGGTCAGGCGACCTGGATTCCCAGCTTCTTCACATAAGGGTAACCATCAAAAATGCTATTTGGCCCTAAAATCCATCTATTGAATAACGATTGAATAAAAGTAAGCGTGAGTAGATGTATTTTCAAACACACAAAAAACAATCTTAGCGATAGAGAGACACGAGATAGAATCTTAGTAGTAATTACTAAATTTCGTACGCGTAGTAGTGGTCTGTCATTGCTGCCAGTTACAGCACTGCTATGACACCTTAAAATGGTAATAGAATTGTTGCTATCGCATCAAAAAAGACGAACGGTCTCGTTATTTTTGGAATATACTCCGTTTGTCTTCGACAAGACAAAATTCTCGACTTTTTGATTTGCCTCAGAATAATTACGGATATCTTTCTCAGCATATATTTCTTTAATACAAATATTCTTTTAAGCACAAATTTCAGGCTACACGAAATACGCGAGTAAGTTTCATTTAGGTTTGTACAACGATGTTTGTGAACAGCTACTAATGGTTGCTGGATCAATTTTCTTATTATCGACTGCGATATCTCGAATTTTATTACTTTACATATTCTTGACAAATTATAATAAAGCATGTGCGAACAAGACGCCTACTTTGACTAATGTTGACTACAATAGCTGACACCCCTAGTGACGTCAAGATAGCCAAATTCGTATTACAAAAACGCTACTGAGGTTTAACTGTTTTAGCTTCAGTCGATATTCATTCATCATTTATTAAACGGTACAAAATATCTGTATATTTTCATTGAGATTGTGCATTGTTATGACTCAAGTCATGTTTCCGTTCAAAATACATAATGTTTAGAATCCTATTTGATTTAATAAGCACTGATTCCTATCTGGTACGCCAGTTGGGGATTTGTAAAATGCCTTTGGTAAACTAAAGCAGTATTTCGTAGTCACGATTAAATTAAAACTATAGCCTAAGTCTTTTTAATAGTAGAACATACTAAATTCTGTAACGGCGGATATTCCTTAAAAAGAACCGCAAGTTTAATACTGACTTGATTTGCACTCGTATTTTTTAAAACAATCAAGATTAATTTATCCTTTATATCGCCGCAAGTCAGCACTCTCACCTTAAGCCCGATATTGTGGCACAACTGGAGAAATCAGTGATCTTTAATTAGCTTAATTGAAGTGTTTAAGTTATCAGAATTTTGATACACATCTTGGCTTCATTTTAGCGAACAAATAAACGAGGTAATACTTCGTTTCTTCAAGACATTGATAGCAGATCCATTGTTATCTCCACACCAAGTCTCATGACGCTGTCCTAGATCACGATATGAACCAAAAAAAATCGTGGCATTTTTAATATTTGAACTTCCCCGTGTCGCCTTTGCTGATTATTGGAGAGGAAAAACAGGAGCCTTAATTCATACAACGATATAAAAATAGTAATACTAATAACAATACTATACGTACGTGCTGCTCTCACGTAATCAGTTTATATTCTATGGTTGCTTATCCATACATTCCCGGATATCATTATCGAGAGCCAGAAAATATTCGTATTGGAGTATGTTTGCAGTGCTTGCTGCATCAACGATATTTTAATTAATGTGCGCTTTAATTCAATTTAAAACAACATTTTGGCTTAGAATGATAGGAATTTGGATTGGTAAAACTTCACAGGGGAACTTCTTTCGGAAATTGCTGTTTGTGTTTCAACGTTTCACCCGTTGAAATGATCTGACCATCCTCTAACCTTGGGTTGACTCCTTCATATCACACTTAGACGAGTAGTGTGAACACTGTAATGGTGACGCTTTTAGGACCCGTAGTATTCTGAGCATTGTAAAGCTGTACATTGTAAACAAACAGACCAGAAAATCAAAAGTATAGAGGATTTTATACACAAGTGCATGTCTATTTTAGACAGGGATCGATTAAGATAATGAGCATTTGAAACGCCATTGAACTCACATATGCACGCTTTATGCAGCGTTATCGGCCAAAGAGCAGATCGTCCGAAATCTCTCTATTGGTAACTTAGGCCTTCGTTTCCTACCTGGCGCGTTTTGATAACTGCCCGAAGCTGTCACTGTCAAAGCGTTAGCGATATCTGCCGTGGATCGACTGGATACCTGCTGACATTGCCATTGGTCAGGCGGGTGAGGTCTGGGCGAGGGTTGCGGTTAAACGGACGGTGAAGAGATGAACGAAGCCATCGCCCACAGTCCGGCATCATTCATGAAACAAGCAAATATCTCTAGATGATGTGACTGCAGTAGGAAAAGTATATTCTTTATTTTGTTGTCAGTGGCCGAGGCAGTCGTTTCAACTATACAAGTCGTGTTTGCTCTCTACCATGAACTACCCCAAATACCATTCTTTAGCCTCTCCAAACTAACCGACACCGATAATATAATCAGTTCTCTTATATTTAAAAAGCACAGCATTTTGCCGAATTGTTTTCACCAGTCCCGTTGTGCTTATAGTATGTTCATTCTCTGTTTTTAAAAATCGATTTTTAATAATGCTTTTTAGAAAAAAGTAAAATTAAGTAAGCACTATGACTATTGGAAATTTCTATTACTAACGGATAAGCTACTTCGTTGAATTCAACGGTGTGGCGTCCAGGCCTCTTAGCCTATTTATTTCTGTGTTGAATTACTGCTTATAAGGTATTGCAAATCGCGGTCCCGGAACGTATAACTGAGCCGCAGTGATAAAAGAAAGGCAAGTCTCATGTAAGAATCAAGAACGTAATACGAAATTTTCTGGCTTACTACAGCTAAATAAAAGTGCGATTCAGCCAAAAGTGAATGTGTGGCTCAATCAGCGTGTTTCATTATGAATTCAGATTAAAAGAATGTTACATACCAATTCAAGTCAGTGAGTTCGAAGGATAAAACAGTGGATTAACATTCTCTGTCTAGGGAGAACTTATGTAAAGTTGGGAATTAAAACTTCGCACTTAGACGAAAAGGTATGATCTTACACAAACCTATTATGTAGAAAAAAAATGATTTATACAGTATTACGGTTTCCAGGAAGGTCAACTACAAATATACAAAGCTAGGTTTTCTAAAGTAAAACTACCCAGTTATCGTAGAGATAAGCGAAGCAGCACAACAGTAGGCCTTATGAAACGTCTACATGAGTAATTTCCACATGTATATCTTATAGTCATTTTAAAAAATCATAATTACTAAAATAAAAGTGTTGGATAAAGGCGAAGGCTGGATTATTTAATTGATTACATTTGTCAATGAATTAATAACAATAATTTTCCTGTCGCGTTTTGCTCATTTATTCTATATAGCAACGATCGGTAGTGCATTCTGAAATTTCTGTGCAATACTACATTTGGCATCATACTGCAATGTAGGAACTCTACTATGTCAGAATATATGCTTCAAATAATATACAGAGCAGAAAAAGAATTAAAATGTTAGTCATATCTCGCTAAACTCTAGTAATGAGATATCCTTAATCCTAATTTTATTAATAGCTTCATCGAATATCATTGGACAACCTAAGAAGGGGACATCCAATATGTCTTGGTGCTTCAATCTTAATAAACATTGCTACCCTTACTCTTTTGGCGAACCGGCCTCGTGTTGGCAATTCTGGTCTGAGCAGTGCCGGACTGCTATATACAAACTGACAACTTAGTAACAAAATTACCTGAAAATAGCCCAGCAACACATGGGGATACTTTAAATTTCGTTTAAACCTTAAAATTAGTTTTATGATGCTCAATATGTATTTCAATCATATGACAGATCCATCCCCTTTGGGTGAAATGTAATAGATATATCCTAACACGTTTGATGATCTTTGAAGATGTTTTTTGGGCAGAGCTTTTTTTATGACCAGCTATCAGCTTAAGTTTTAAGCCATGTAAGTAATTAATGAAGTATATTTAAATTTGAATAATTTGTGGGCACCTTATCCATACTGCTGTAAGCTATATTGAAAAGAGTGAAAGTTTCAATTTACTCTCACCAAGTGGTCGACAGTGCCGTATGCAGTCACGTAATCGAGCCACCGCTACGTCTTTTTTCCGTACATTGTGCATTTCCTCATTTGTATGTCCAAACGAAATACAATGTTCACCTGATTTTTCCTGAAAACATTTAATCATATTTTTGACGAATGTATTACATTTAAAAATCTTTTTTTCCTATAGATATTTCTGGGACGCATAGTTATATATTTTGATTCCTGCACTAGCATCCAACTAATTTTTATAAAGAGAACAACTCTGAACTGTTTTTGAATTGCTTAAATTCGGTCGCATACAGACAACCTAATAACATTGTGCTCATAGCAAAACTGGAGTTGAACTTCCTTATGCATTTGTTTAATAAAATCTAAGTTGTTCTTTTTAGTTTAGTCGTTTACTATTCAAAGTTATGAAACTTCATCTATGGTATGATAGATCTGAGATTAAACTATCTGAATGTTAGGAGGTATAAACAAAGCTCTGCAGGTACATTTGAGCTATCGAAAACTAGGGAGGAAAATGTTTCCTATTGTATCAAATTTAATCATTTAGTCTAGAGTTGCGTTGTATAATTAAATTTAATAGCAATAGTTAATAAACCTGTAGTAATCAGAGAAACCTTTCCTATGTTCATTAAAGTGACACCCAAATATAATATTACAAATACTGTTATTTGTTTTGTGTATTATAAATCGAGGTCTTTCTTTACTCAGACCTCTGACTTATTATACATATTTGTCGTCATTGTGCAGGATTTTATTATATTCTAACTAAGGTCTATGTTAAGTTTTATCAGAAACTTTCGACCTAACTCTGTGCTTAAGCTCCCGCAGCTAGCCATTTCTTTCTTGCTCCATATTAACGTACAGAAGCAACCTCTAATCACATGTAACAGTTCTAAATGTCCTTCGCCAGGAAAATTTACCATTTATTTATCAGATACATAGAAACATTTATAGAGCAAACTAAAGATGAAATTCCGGAAATCAGGTTATAACAGCGTTTCGAAAAAGAGAGAGCGCTTTCGAGTTGGATGTATAACAGAAACATCCAAACAGCAGAAAAGTAAATGATAAATTTGATTCTTCCAAAATCTACTTACCAGCTTAGTAATACAGCTTTGTAAGTGGTACTGGCAAAAATTGGTGGTGGTACTAGCAGGTCTTAGACTGAGCTCAGTTTGAAACAATCAAAGAATAGCATCAAACCTTTTCCACATTGTGTCACAATTTCATCATGCATCGCTGACAATCTCAAGTTAAGAGCTTATCTTGAATCATATGGGTCCAGAGAACGCAAAACAATGTAAAAATACTTAGCGGCTGACGCCATGACATTAGAACTACTGTGGACGACTTGCGCCAGCTAATAAGCGAAAAAAAGAGGTCGGAAAATTTCGTAGCCATTGGCGAGTGCCACTACCGCGTTTTCGAAGCGTCAGAGTTTTCCGCCGATTCAGCATCGCCAGTGAAAAAAAAAGCACAAACGTCTTCCAATTCACGGTAGAATATTAGTTTGTCAGAAAGGTATTGGAAATAGCTTCACAATCACATATTTCAAGTAATATGAGTTGTGTCGGGTCACTGTTGGTGTCATTTAAAAGGCGAAGTTTGACAGTAACGGACGTGCTGAGATGACACTTGTTGGAATGCCTTTATTCACGCTTGAGATAGATTGCTTTGAAGATGACTGCAGTTTCTGAAAAAAATTGCTATATTTTAAAAATATATTGCGATAAAGGGACAAATGTTGCCCAAACCCACAAAAGCTGTGTGCTCGTTATGGCTGAGATGCGGTATCGGGAAAAGCAATCCAAAAATAGTTCTATCGCTTTCTTTCCGAAAATTTTGATGCAAAAAATGCTCGTCATAGTGGTCTACAAGTTACGAAAAAGTTCATATAATTACTACGGGAGTTGAGCAAAAGCGACACGTAAGTAGGCATCGCCTGGAAACTAAATATCCATCATCAAACAGTTTTAAACAATTTTAAGAGGAAAAGTTTGGTGTTTGGACGCCACATGAATTGACGGAAAATAATTTACACGATTTTATTTCTATCTGCCAAATTCTACAAAAGCCCGACGAAGTAAGCCCTTTCTAGAGTGATTGATCACGGATGATAAAAAATAGATTATGTAGAACAATAATGTGCAAATAATAAAAGTTGCTCCACAGTCTGTGATAAGGTCCAGACTGAAGCTAAAAAAGGTGTTGCTGCATTTGGTAAAACTGGAAAGAAATTGTGCACTAAGGGTTGTTGCTACCTATCAAAACGGTTGATTCGGACCTCTACTGTCAACAACTAGCAGGATTACATTAAGCCATTAAAAGTCTCCTTCCGCCATAAAGATTGTAGATCGGACACATTTTTAACTATTCAGCAAACACCAAGAGAACTTAAGCGGAAAATTTCAATACATTCACCGTATAGCCCCCACCTTGCACCATCAGACTGTCATTTATTTCGACCTCTTGTAGAACTCCCATAATGGTGTTCCTTTAGTTTCAATGGAAAGATGCAAAAATCTCTTTTCACAAATTTTCGCCCAGAAACCACGGAAGCTCTACAATGATGGAATTATGGTGCTACCACAACAATACCCAAAAGATCGTCGATCAAAGTGGTGCATATTTCGTCTAGTAATACCTAAAACCAACAGATATTTTTCGTCTACTTAATAATATTAGTACCCGCAAGGAATAACGTACACTAACCTCAACGAGAATATTAGCGACCTATGTATATATAGGCGGTCACCATGGTAAAAACCTCTTAGCAAATGCAAAGTTTAACTGCGGCATTCACAACTCAATATAGTGAATGTTTCTATCAAACTGCCTGCTAGCTTATGGCAGACACTTCAAGCCATCCCTAGGCTGGATGCTAGCTTAGAGTGCGTGAAGTTTATGTAGCAGATAATAAACGAGAATGATACATTCATTCAGCAAATTGGATACTAGTAGGCTGTTTTATTTAAGCACCTCTACGATTGGTGATAGTTACTGATGGATGAAATCGGTGTCAGTTGTGCTGGGGACGTTTAAATGATTAACTAAAGACATTGCGTTTATTGAAAAAATAAGACTAACGCATAAGAAGGCCCAAATAGATAACTAAAATGCTAAGCTGGAAAGTATTGTAATAGAGCGATGGTAAGATTGAATGAAGCAAAGCCTAAAATGGGAATCTTTGCCTTTAATAAATAAAGAAAGGTTACCCGGAAAAATGTTTGCTATTTGCATAGAGTACTAGGTGATAAGTAGTACTGGCTATTGATTTATAGGTTTAAGTGTGTTCAGAGAAACTTTAATCAGTTCAAGAGCTCTAGAATAGCCGTTTGCTTCCGCGTTCAGAATACCACAACACAGGAGCGTCGAGGGCAAAGCAGATACAATCCGAAAGAAAGAGAAGTTGACAGATAAAAGCAGAGCAACGAATCGGAGAATCAACTAAGGCAACCAGGAATAATACTCGGGCCACAAAACAGGAGCAATGGAAAACAAAGCTAATATCCGAAAGATCGAGCGACGTCCGTAAGAGCAGAATCGCGGTTGTCGGTTTAATCACAGTAAATAGTGGCCTACTAGGAATAAGTTGGTATTGCTGTGCCAGATTTGTGCACAAGTCTATCAAAGAAAGGGTGCAACAAAACCGATAATATCACTAAGATTGAAAAATAGCAGAAGGTGATGAATAATCCATGCTTCTAGCCTAGCACAGAATTGGCTTTATCTCTGTGATTTCCTCTCCTACCTACTCTGTGAAAATTGTCACCAGTCGATGTGGAAGACAGTAAGAAGGCTGCTGGAAATTAGCCATAAAAAACGTGTAGAGGTGTTTAGATAAGAATTTTGCCTTCTTCCTTTGTAGATGGTGTAAGTTTCTTTAGTCTCACGGTTTATAATAAAAGTATTAGTAATTTTTGCAAGATAAAACATTCAATAAGAGGAAGGTAATCAAGGGTCAAAAATTATTTGAGATAATATATGCCAGGTACCCCTCTTTAATCCTAATACCCTGACCAATTTTTATTCTGTATGGTTCTAGGCAACACACTCAAGTTGATTCTTGTAACAAAATAGTGCAAACAAGGTAGTTGTTATTTGGACATGGGAAAGCTTTTTTTTAATGTCTTTTATACAATGATTTTTAGGAGCATTGTAAGCAGAATTCGCTCAATTGGAGCTTTATTTGTTACAGAAAATGGATTTTCAAACAATGTCCGTTTGTCTCCCTTTGCTTTTAATTTTTCTCCGTAAGGACGCTGTAGTTTCTTCACGAAGCTCCACCTGATTTATACTGAATCTAAACGCCATGTGGAAAATGTTTATTTTAGCATTTGCCAAATTATATTGAACTTAATTTCCACTTTCGGATGAAAACTGCTGACTGAAATCTTTTCAGTCTGATTTCTGCGTGAGTCGACAGTTTCTTCGCATAGAAGTTCAATCTTGAACTTTGATTTATTTTCGCAAAAATACAGAATTATTTTAAAGAATGTACCAAAAAAACAAGGGATAGATAGTTTCGAGATATTTGTTATGCGATTTACCTGTGTTTTTTAGCTTTTCAGTTTACCTATGTTTTTGCTTCAGCTGTTTTCTTACGTAAGTACATTTTCTTGTGACTTTTTAATACAATTTCAAAGATTACCAGAAGGTGTGTGATCATCTGTCAACGTCGAAGGTTGAACTGCCAACGGTGATAAGCATGCTTGTTTACGGTTTCTATGATATGTGTCTAGGGAGCTGCCATCTGGAACAGCCCTTTTATTTAGAGTCGATGGGAAGATGGGGGGGGGGGAGTAATGAAAGGGACCCTTTTTAATTTTAGGCTAACTTAGTACCGCTTTTGATTTCTGACTGAGCAATTCAATCATAGAAAAATTGTTTTCACCTGCTATACTGGGAACCATTCATTTGTTCGGTTGCAAAGACTCAAGTAGGAGACCTGTTAGATTAAAAACTAGGTGCCTGCCGGGTAACGGAATTATAATGCTCTCACCTTGCTTGCCAATCTCTAGCATCTGGATGATAGTATACTTCAGAGAAAACTGATTACGGTTGGTTTCTTCATGGCAACAAGTTATCAAATGGGTTTTCAATTACCAGATAATGTGTAAATCTAAGCTTCCAATGGCACTTGTTCCCTTCAAAATGATTTAATATCTTCCTATCAAAAACATTTAATAAACGTAGAAATAAGGTAAAGCTGTTAGCGATACCCCGCCAGAAAAAGGACTTGAATATACGTTACCTAGTCAACTTGCACCATAAAGTGGCTTACCGATGCAGGTTTACCTTGAAGAGGGTCCCGCCTAGTTGTACGTTCGTCAAAATGGTGAAGAAGTGTCTGCAAGTGTCCACTACGATTTTTTATATTGGCTAAGTGTGGGTTCTTCTCCGCTGCACTAAACATGACAACGTGTTGGCTGATACACCCTGAAGTGCTCAGATTTTTTGCACCCCCAGGGGTCCTAGGTTGCCTCCGTTCATGTGGCGATGCCGTTCGGATGGAACAAGCTTAATTGTTTACCATAAGGTTAGGGATAATATCGCAGTTGAGGCTGTACCCTGATTTAATGTCAATCATGACTGTGCTTAGTCATGCAATTTGCCGCACAGATGACGTTGCTCCGTGACTACGGTGCGTGTATATTAGAAGTCGCTGGAAGCACTACCTATAGCAACCATAATGTAGCGATTCGTCCTCTGTATACCTTCATGCATCGCTGGTGATCGCGGTTTTCTGAAAAAAGCTGCGCCCTGTGCTGTCGTTTGCCTTATACTCAACGTTTTGGCGACATGTTGAAATTTCGAGCAAATCGAATCTTCTTCTTTTGCTTTTGTACAAAAATATCCATCGTAAACTGTAAATATATAAGACTGTTCTTTGTCAGATTCTGTACTTTAAGGACGTATTAAAAGTGTTGGCTTCAATAAAAGTGTTGCGCTGTAGGGGTACCTAAGCAAGTGAAATTGGGTTAGACCTTTGGTTAAATTGTAGATTGACGAAACGGTTAGAAATGGTTTTTCTGAGTGCTTTATGGAACTGTGGTTCGATTCGCTCGTGGTGTTCTGAGACTTCAGACTGACTTTTTTAAAACAGCTGCATGTTGCACGTAAAAAGACTAAGTTGCACATATCAGCCAGAAGATAGTTTTATTTTGGTCTACTATCCAGTTTATGACAAACGCGTTATTACTTCAAAGTACTTCATGCAATTAACAGTTCATTTAATATGCTCTGCTTCTCTTCTTAAATATAAAATTAGCGGTGCTAAGTTAAATCTGTGATGTTGAACTTCGGTTAAATCTTTCCATATAAAGGTTATCCTGTATGGTGCGATAGTGCCCGCTTTAAGTTCGTATAAGGAGCTTATTGTTTTTATAAGCAGTAAGGAAAGCTTGTCTATAACTGTAACGGACAGTAACTTATTATTGTTTACCGAAGGAGACCGTAGAATTACTTCGAATAGATCAGATAAAGTCTGACGGTCGTATGCAGTCGTCTCTTTCGCAGTAAAAATTGAATATAATTTAAGATAATCGTTGGCCAAAAAATTTAAATCGAATGTGTAGGAGGGCAGTTTAATAAAATAAGAGATAGTTTAATAAAAAGGATTGACTGTAGCGCGTCGAATACATCTGACTCTATCAGCAGCTAACCTGAAAGTTCGATGGAAAATTGTGTTCTAGCGCTTTCGTTATACTTTAATATTTTGAAACTTATTAAAAGAAATCTATTTCATTTTCATCCAGTGAGACGGTGTACAGACGATACAATGATTACACTTTTTTCTATATGTCTTTTCCTCTTGTTCAAGTTAATTCCAGATGCGGCTCATGCGTTCATCCACATATCAATCGCCACTATGGAGCCTCATCCTTATAATGCTATTTTTGGACGCGGCTCGACTCCGTTCATCTGCCAGCTTTGAATCGACGGACGCTCGCCGTCTCAAACGAAAACTGATGATTGCGAATAATAATTTCGCACTCAACATCATGCGCCTGTTACCAGCAAACAAAAACATCGTTTTGTCACCATTCTGTTTGTCTACAGCTCTCGGTTAACATCCTTAGTCGATTTTTAGTTCTTATAGATAATTTTGACGTTTCTATGCATGCAAATCCTATACCACAATAAGTTATGTTTGTGTATTTCTATTACACAATCTCAAAAACGATTACCATAGCGTAGGTTACTTTTAGAGAATTCGCTTAACTCGATAAAAGAACTCTGCTTTCTAACTTTTCAACCCAATTTAAAACGCAGTGTTTATAAAGAGGACGGCGCATTAAATCGACTTGGTCGATTTTTTTTTGGAAATTTTTGTTGTCGGCTTCCTTTATTCAAGGACAAATACCGCACACTTTACTACAAGATGATTATAGGATCTCATAGCTATCGCAAAAGACAAAACGAGATCGCCAGTCCATTTTGAGTATGCTATCTTTTATATCGCATCTATTCTCTATATCATGCGCTGTAATATTGCCACAATATAATTCGCAATCTAATTCGAAACATGAGCTCAGTGTATTCGAGTGCTTTTATCAAAACGAAAAGTCAGGCCTGCTTTTATTCATTTTTCGGGATCCTGAACTGTTTACTTTGTGGACCGTTTTTAAATGTTAAATATTAAAACAACATTTTTGGGGGAAAGAAGTTACGTTCAATTTAAGCTACTCTCTTTATAGGCAAAAAACAACGACGCTGTTCACTTTATAGGCCCTCTGTCTTACGTCTCACTTAGACTACTTAACGAAGGAGCACACACTTCCTATATCGCAAATCAAGTGTCAAAAAACCCCCTTCATGTGTCAGTTAAAATCAACAAATGAATCCTACTTTCAGTTAAAACTCTAGCCTACCATGTCTAAGGAGAGTTCCTAATATCTAGATTTATTGCAGGAAATATCTTCAGTGCGGACTGTTGGATATAATTATTTGTTATTATCATTACAGATTTGACAGAGTTTCAAAGTTTACAGTCATCGGTAACTATCGTGCTCAACGTAGACATAATGCATGACCAGGCCACAATAGCCATACTTGTTCTAACGTGATACCTAAATAAAAATTATTACAGCACGGAGTTAAACCATAGTCTTTACAGTAATCTTTAAAATATTTTTCGGAAATCATCTTTTCGTTTTTAAAGAAAAACCTATAAAAACTATAAAAAAAAATAATCCTTACACATTGCTATTACCCGTATAGATTGAACCACTGTGATATCTAATCGTGGCGACTTAACGATGGAGCGCCTCGAATGTTATTTATTTGGTATAATTTTGCCTCCTAGTCTACCGTATTACATCGGATTTGAGCCCGCAACTTCCACTGTACTTGCACAGCCAACTGAGAAAATTTTCATGTTGAAATACTTAGCATCAATGAATACGTCAGCTAACGATTATAAACGATATATTCTATCGGCTAATCGAGTGCTTACAATGACAGATGTTGTCTAAACATTTTAGTCTTGGATTCTTTAGATTTCAAATTTATTAGCCTACAAACTTAGCTTCGTTAAGTATATATATATATATATATATATATATATATAGCGCAACTCCAGCGAATGTTGAAACAATATACACGTTACATAGAACAACCAATAGAACAACCTATAGTCTTTGCGTCACTCTATATGATCATGATCGGTATACTTGATATACTGACTCAGCGCCTTGTCGAATTCGTCCGGTTTTCGCTTTACACACTAACCTGGAGAAATTTAGAGATTGAAGAAACATCCTCTGTTTCCCTATGTAGAAGTTAGTATACGATAATATATAAGAATATCGAGTATCATTAAGGAAGTGAACGTTAACGAAGGAACTTGTTCTAACAAAAATAGTACTAGTAGTCACTACGTCCTTTGCTGTGCCCTTTGTTTTACTAAAAGCAACAACAGCACGTCGAAAGTAGCTTTAAAGACATATTTGTTTCGTTCTAGGGCCTATCCATTTTATGGAACTTATTTGACGGTGGTTCTGAGCATAAAACTATTTTTTTCTAGTAGCAGAAGTTAAGTTATGAAATAAGTAGCATGAAATCATAAATATAAAATGCTTATGATATATACTACTAATAATAATACCAACAAACAATTGCCGAGTAAAATCCGAAAAATTATATTAGTAACGTTATCGCTTTCGTACAAACCTATGAATAAAAATATGAGAAAAACGAATAAAATTGAATTTACGCTTATGGCTTGATCGTTACCTTGTACGTATGTTTATAAGAATAATGGAGTTGCAGCGCGAAGTATATGAATGCCGTATTTGATCCATTTAGGCCACTTATAGATCTATTTTATTACCGCAAGGATTTTTGTTAGTTTATCTTAGTATCTTTAGTTAATTTTGTCGAATCTGAACATCACGCTGAACAGTTACGCTAGTTTTGAACTATTTTCGTAAACGATGTTCTTTTATCTCGTAGGATGTACTTCAAAGAGCAAAATACGCAATGAAAGATGTCATATTTTTAAGCAAATTTTTTATTACGTTAAATATACCTGCTCATGTATATGCTTACTTTATGTATATTTTAAATATATTGTCAATTTGATGAAACGGTAATTGATTGACAAGAATGTTTGAAAATTTCTAGGGAAACGTATGTGAACACGCAACGCGTCAATATTTGTTTACAACTTTATTTAGTTTAGCTATAAAACTCCGTATGGAGATATTCAGGCACACGGAAGATCGAAAACTACATTTTGTACGATTTTTTCATAGATCCAGAACTTGTTTTCATTCTGACCGAATTCATCACATGCCTATTAGAAAACTGCGTTTGGCGAAAGGAGGACGTGCATGGACTATTTGTACTAGGGTGCACAAAAGCATAACGAAAATATTGCAGAAATGCATAATTCAGGGAACCAAAGGTTTTCAAAGTTGTTTAAAATAAGATGTGTTATGATTTACTGTGAAGTAGAGTATATTTGAGAACATTGAAATAATCGTGAGCTGCAATGTGAAGAATTTTAACCAAAAATATTGCCAATTTACTATATTAATCAGGTATGCTCTATGTCGGTGCTGGTCCTAGCACAGCACGTAAAATGGCTGCAGCGCTTCAATACGTTTCTACGAATCTTCAGGAAGAAGACGTTGCCAAAGGATTCGAATACTTAATCGATGATGTTAAGTTCACTGACCCTGGTAAGGCCTTTAAATCACAAGCGTAAATTATAATGTGGAACTACTTCACGGGACAACACAACGTACGCATCCTCACTAGTCTCTATGATCACCAAAAAATAACCAACCAAATAAAAAAAGAAATATAAAGGAACAGAATAACCACAGACAGTCCCATAATATAATATCCGTGCATTTATAGAAGTAATGTGAATTGAATGATGGTCAAAGAATTTGTTTTACCTTTTCAAGAAGGTAGTCTAGTGAGATTACAAGGCAGTTTTCACAGTGTGCGTCCAGGTGCGGTGAACATGCACCGTCAGTATCTAAACTCTACCTGAATAAAACTGAATTTCAATATTTTCTGTTGTAGGCTATACTATGGTTGGGAGCGAAGCGGTTTTCCTTGAAGCGCATGAGGTAGGTTCGCTCATGGTTAAAAAAATATCCTTATTATTTTCATAACGGTACGGTGGACGAAACGCGTGTACCTCTATCTTTCCCATAGCAGTGTTTAAAAGGATTCTAAAGCCGGAAAGCTATGTAATATTCGAAGAATCTACCGAGAAAAAGTTTGATTCGACTAAAAACGTTTCGCCTTTAAAAATGTATATATATACAGGAGGAACAAAAAATTAAAGTTGTTGTTTTGGAAAAGAAGGACCCTCAGTTGGGAAGAACGATAACGGGGCAATTGGCTGGAGTTGTTCTTCCCCTTCGGTATATACAACTCAGCCGCTTCAGTAGCAAGCGCCTCTTGTGTTTCTTCCTTTGGCTTGTTTGAATTTTTGTAGGGTGATTAAGTAGAATTTGATCTTATCCGATGTCAGCTTGCATAATTATCTACCTGTCTAAAAATTATCACTGTTTGGTTTTTTGTTATATATCAGTAGATGCTTTTGGTGAATCAGGTAGCCAGTAAACGGTCGTCTTCTAAGTTAACTCTAATTTGTTCGTTGAGACCGCCCGAATCGTTATGAATTGGTATTTTGAACCTTTTTATTTGGATTTAGAGCTTTTAAGTTATTCTCTTATTTTCTAAAATGCGTACTAGCCCTTTTGTTATAACCGTGTAGCGACGTCCAATACGTAACCATATTCTTGAAGTAACCACAAAGCTCTTATCTTGGCTTAGTGTGCCCAGTACGAACATCTTTCACAACGGCGACTCCGCCGTCTTACTCCAGCGCTTTCGCGATCAAGAACACAGACTTTTTTAAAGCTGTACAAGTTGCCATCCGCTACAACGGTACGCGGTTAGAATTATAACGTGAAAATGGTCGAGATCCTTTTAACCCACCTCGTACATAAAAAATGTATTTGCAGAGGTTGAAATCACTGACTTTCTCCTTCATAAGTGGCGAAATAATTATTATAGCACTTACCACAATGTCTTTTTGACCATTAAATCAGCTAAAAACATTAGCCTCTACTACCTGTATTTTTCACTTCATTTTTCCACAACTTGCTATGATTCGTTCTAGATTTCGTCTTTCTTTACATCTACCACCGTTACTACTCTGCTAATGATGTGAATATTTACCAGTGTCTATAAATATTTTTTTTCTCTTTTCCTATTCAGATTTCGAAAGGCCCCTGAATGCAATGATCTAATTATTTTTTTTAAAGATCTGTTAGACATCTAGATGACTTTTGCATGGCTATTATTGTTAGGTAATCGAATTATTTTTCTTTTTTTTTATAGTCATAAGTACATATTTAAGTAAGATGTCTTATGCGTTATTATCTTTGAATGGGTGTACATCTAAACGCCTAGACCTCTACATCAGAAGCCTTCCAAGCCACGACATGTCTGGATTATTACGTGTGCAATTTTTTCTCTTTTCGAATCTATCCATTTCCAATTGCGCGCGAGTTAGTACAGCATATATGATAATTTTAAAAGTGCTTAGTATTAAGATATAATGTTTTCTTTCATTAAATATCTATCTAAAATCAGAAAATCTAATAAAGATAAAAATCACTTTAGCTTTTACCAAACGATTGGGTGCATTGACAATAATCTCCTAATAAAAAGATAACCCCTCAATAATTAGTATATATTGACAAGCTTAATGACCTATCATTAATGAAACAACGTGACCTTTTACTTTGTTTCTAATATGCAAATGCGTTACAGGTTAACCCAGATTATGTTGCGGTAGTGTCTCGCCAGTTTCGTGGCCATGCGGAAGTAGTCAATTTCACTTCTCAGCCCACTGAGGCGAAAAATGCCGTAAACATCTGGGTGCGAAACTCTACGAAGGTATCTACATGCATTGTTAGATATGTATATAAGCGAATCTTTCTCAACCGCAATTCGTATATACACCAATGTTTTCGTAAGCATCCACTTATAAAAACACCTATTTGATATACATCTCTGGGCTTAATCGTTTAATTTTTTCTAAAGAAAAATATATCAAACGAATAGGATTTGATTGGAATATCTGGTTTGTAACTGTTTTATTTATTTTTTTAATATTTATATGGATTTTTGCGTATAACCCATTGTTCTACACGCTTCTTCACCCTACTGGCACGCACTACATCGTACTGGTCTTAGCTTCAAAATATTTCAATAAATTTCAAATAAATGTTTAATCTTAGACTCCTTCATTAAAAATATATGAATAAGACTATATACGTGTTGCCTTAAGCCATAGGCTACCTGCTATGATTGATTCGTTCTTTTGTACGACCTCCTTTGATTGACCGCTTCTGTTGTAACTGTTGTCTCTAAGTGTCATACTATCGTTACACATATCGTTACGTAATACAGTTAAATATCGTCAGTCATTTTATACGGCTTCAGTTTCTCTGTAAAGCATAAATTTATACACTGCAAGAAAATTCTACACTTCATAACAACCTTCGCTTCACGCGCTTGATGACTTTCTTTGCGGTCTCTTAAATGAACAGGCCATACGTTACTAGATTTTCTTCAAATTCAACACAAATCTTTTCGAGTAAACACTGAATTAGCTTTTTTGACACATTCGAAATACACAGTGAAAAAAACAGACAATATGCAGCCAGTTTTTAGGCAATAATTGCAACCTTGAATATGAAGTTGAATTTATTTCTGTGACAAATAATCTCTTTCAAGCATTGTCATTCTGTTAATAAGCCGTCTGTGATTTTCCCCGCGCTCTAAAACGGTGAAAATTGACACGGTAAAGGTTTCTACGATAATTTATAAGGACGCTCTTATGATCATTGGGCACCGTCTGACATTATTTCAACTCCAATCGGCTGACAATATAACCAGTCAATATTTTTTTTAACAGAATGGAGGGAACAAGGCTTTAAGCAGCTGGCTAGTTATCGGCATTGCTTTTAAAGTATTCCAACAACAGACCTTATAGTTTTTTCCTCAAATACTTTTGGTACAATATCATTGTTGAAGGATGTTTGAAATACCGGAAACTAAAGTTCTACTGTGTGTATATTCCGCTGTTCTGATATTCAGTGTAATGTAAAGCTCGAAACTTACTCATTCTTTAATAATATGCTCGTTGGAAATTAACGATTTAATCTTGTCTGAGCACGAGTCGAATAGATTAGTGGTCTCATCAAATCAGCGGATCTGCGATAACAAGATTATCGATCACGTTCGAATCGAAAAATCTAACCGTTCGAAACGAGACGATAAGACACTCTTCTCCTTTGATTTATAAGTTATATTAATCCGTTCATAGCGAAAAAAAAAAATATCAATGCACCTTCTTTGGTACGTTCGCTAGATAACTGTATATTCTTGTTATTTATCGACATTAAATTAAAATCGTCAGTCGTGCTAACAATGTCAATAATTTTTTTCTACTTTGTTCATTTCAAACTGCACTGCTGCTAGCGATAACCTTATATCCCCATACAATATAAATTAGGCAATCCTGACTATGCACGCCTGTTACAACTTTATTTTCTCACTTACTTCAGTGTAACAGCATTTGAAGTATTTTTCACAAGTACGTGGTCACCACCCCTTAAAGAGCTGTCCTTTCGAAAAACCAGGTACGAGAACCTTTTGTCACTAATTTAATTCTGTTAAATTAAAACAAAAAGGAATATTAATCAGAATTAGCAGCAAGTGGTTTTGCCCATTTTAAGTTGATCCACATTGACCGAGTCCGTCATTTGATTTCATTGAATTTGAGCTATCATGATTATACCATTTGTCAGACTGAAGACGTATTCCAAATGATCATCAACAATACTATTTTTCAAATCACATGCGTTACTTTTGCACGTTTCCTCTAAACGTATAGTATACTGTTTACTATGGTCGATTTACTCTCTTAACCACTGTTTTATCTTTGTCGCTTAAAGTAAATGTGATGTTTTCTAAATAAACGCAGATTTTGGCTTCATTACCGCCTACCTAATTGTACTTCTTCTTTGCTTAATAATGTTATTTTCTCGCACAATTCACGTCGCCTACATAAGTTGCAAGCCAATTGAACTATAACAAACACGTATTTCACATACTGCGCATGATCATATAAAAAAAAAGTACTCGTTAAGCTATGGCTTTAATAATTATTTAATGCTTGTTTTTCTGATAGGGTCTAGTCTCGTCTTTCCTACGGCGCCCAATTGTGCAAAACAACACGCGGCTTGTTTCCGTATCAGTTGTCTATTTCCGTGGCTTTTGGAGCGACGCGTTTCAGCCGAGTAACACATACAGGGGCCAATTCCTCAACTTTGGCGTAACAGCTAAAAATGTTTCAGTCATGCACAAGGTTAGTCCATCATTGGTGCTGGGGTAATGCTTAACTTTGACTCCAAATACTCGAAATTTGCAGAAAGATATATCACAGATTATCCTCAAAAATTAAATATGTCTGTATTCTAAAATGGTTTTATTTATAGCCTATTGAAAACTAGGTAAATCAGTCGTGGTCGACAAGAAGGGGAACGGTTCGAAAGGCTTACAGAAAAGCTGTAAAGTACGCAGCCTAAGACCATCACTGACGCCGGTAGAAGCAAAGGGAAGATATGCCCGAACATGCCAATGAACGGCAGACTGACCCTAGTAAAAGGGAGTAATACGCATTAGTCCGACGATACCATTCTGAAAGTGTTGTTTGCGCGCTAATGTAGAAGTGTAATGTTTGTGTAGTAAATTTTTTATCGTTGGTTCTGGATAGTGGGAGCGCAAAGCCCATTAGTAGCGGAAGTATCAGACTGGCTACTTAGGCTTTTGCAGTTGACTAGATGACTACTGTTTACACAGATGGCATTTATGGTTTCAAGATATTATAAGTACTGAATGAAAATTGAGATAGGCAAATAAAAACCTGTGGACTAGCTGCCTGTACCTATTTGATGCGACAAGTTTGCGAGTCTTTAAATTGTTGGTTGGAAAGGGGATCAGCCGGTGTTGCGATGCAATTATCAATGATTCGAGGCAGTAGCGTAGAATTGCGTTTAATCATGTGCGGATAACTTCTAGTTTAAAGCTGAGCTTTCTTCCGTAACCTACAAGTTGGTAGAGAGGAACGTTATCACTGGACGACGGCTAGGTTCAATATGCATAAATCTTTTCTTGGTGGGAAGATTCGATTCCTTGCTGATTTTTAATAGGTTTCGAAACAGCCCTTCTACTCTTTTCTCTACTGCCACAGGCTAACTACTTGCTAATCTTTAGATTATGGTATGCCGCTATCGATGGTCAGCGCATGCAGAAATTGAAGGGACTCACTTAGACATTTAAAAGTACCGTTCCAGATCCTTGTCAGGAGGGTCTGTTTAGAATGTTAGAGGTTACCCATTGTAGACAAGAAAGAAAAACTAACGATTTGACCAGAAAAGCTTACAGAGGCGTGGCGAGCCTTATACCACCAGCGACGCCAATGAAAAAGAAGTGAAACTGCTCAGATATGTCGCTGAGTGACACGCGACTAGGGTGCGAATGATGAGTGATTTGGAATCAGTTCAACGGTAAATCACTAAAAATTAAATTGAAATGAAACGTTAGAGAATTGGATGACAGGTCTTCGCGAATGGAAATGAAGTTAGTTGTTGGTGCTGGACAGTTTGGGCTGTGCAGTGTCATTTGTACGTAGGCCTTTTCATCATGTTCATATGAAAATTTGCGTGACGTAAGAAGCTGAAACTGCTTGAATCACAGTGAAGCTTCTCATGAAAATAATCCTTTGGGACCATAAACGAGTGCGCACTTGTTTTTGGAGACGTTTAATATAAAACTTAGTTGAATTAACATGAAATCGATGTGTATGCATGCTAAACCCGTGAAAGCACGTTTATTTATCTCCAAGCTTTTTTAGTTTACGTTGGATGTTTCACATTTTTTTCTAATACATCGCATTTACTTCATTGCAATACACGAGGGATGGACTAGATGGAAAAACATTTGCTTAGTACTATCGTTGAGAATAATTGGTGCCACGATAAGGAAAAGAAAATCATAACAGCATATTCGTCGAAGACTCATTTGTAACATGATTGAAACGGGCATCTTAGAGACTTAGTTCTATAGAAAATATCAATTGAAGACATTTATGTCGTTAGTCTACAGGCCGGAGTTGTACGGACCCGAATTGAAACTATATGGGTCACTAATGCTCTCGTGTAAAAAGGCTGGCCAATTAACAAACTGAAAGGAAAATGCTTTTTCCTAAAAAGATTTGTGACTGTGGCTAGGGAAGACGATGCTTTACAGTTATTGTCAAATAGGTCAAAGATTTGTTTATGATAGATTCACAGCAGATGTCCACCGTAGACATTCTGCTGTGTAGTGCGGAGCCGGCTTTTACTGGTACCTTGTTTAATGGTAAAAAGAACTACAATGCGCCCACCCTTTTCTAAAATCTTTGTTAACAATATTGTATGTAGAATTGTATGTAAAACAACGATGTCTTCGTTTCACTTGATATATACACACATATACCCATTCCTATCAAGCTGAGGTGTACTCTCGTTAAAATTGGCCCTGTTAACAATACGTCTTTCAAAATATACTTATTTAATATGCTATTGTTTAAAATTCTATTGCAGACAGAGGCCAATGCAACGCTTATTGATCTAAAGCGGTTGAATGCTACAATGCTGAAGCTCAGCTACGGTAGAAACGCCACTATGCTCCTTGTTCTGCCGAAGGTATTGATGGAATCCACGTATAACCACGAAAACGATTATAAACTTTACATATATTGTATCATGTATTTACGCCAACTATATACATACATTTAAGGAATAATTGGTGACGTGGATCTCTTTGTAGCCTCTACTATATATTATGTTGTTATATGTGCTTTGTTTGCCAAATAGAAAACACATTTTTTTTATATCTTAGTTAATAGGTTACTATGTTAGGTATGTTCCGACTATTTATGACTTTCTTTTATCTTTTTAATAAGTAGTGCATGCTACTTGCCAAAGATAGCAAGTTCCGTCTCGAAGTCTTCAACAGTCTCGTCAGCTCCCGACTCGTGTTGAAAAGGTGATTGCTCAGTGAACGGAAAAAATGAAAATCCATTGGCGTAAGATCCAGAGACTATGGAAAATGCAATAAAACCTTTTATTTAACGTTTAGGCGGATTGCCTTGATGATGTTTGTCGTGTATGGTCTTACGCGGTTATGGAACAAAACAACCTACCTCATTTGGTAGGTCTTTTCCGTTTAATCGCCTAACTGACTTAATGCAATTGGATCAAATAAACATACTGAGCAACTATCTAATTCATAGGAAGCAATTAATAGTGAATCAGGTCCTCGCAGTTTTATCAAACGCAGGGCATAAGCTTTTTTTGGATGAAGATCTGGTTGGACTTTAAACCTTAACTTATTTCGTCAAACTACATATTCCCAGCTCTAGTTCGTGTTGAGGCAAGGACCCTACATCTGATTATTGGTAACAATTCTATGCAAAAGTTGGTCAATGTGATCGCCCGGTGTCGGGCGAGATAATGACATGTAGTGTTATACCGGATTCTTCGCTTTCCCAAACTTTCTTCTACATAAGTTTCTGTGTAAATCCCCAAAAACTTAAGGTTGTTAACGACAGTCGTGTGTCTACAGGCGGTCCACCAGTTAACATCTTCTTAGCAACTGTTTGCCAGTCGTAATCCTTGGAAAGTGCCTTCAAATGTTCGCTACTAAATTCAGACGGTTAACGGGAACAGGGGCGTCCTCTATACCCTGGGTGCCGTTCTCAAACCCTACAAATTACTTTCGTGCAGTTCGTTTAGTGATAACGTCTTTACTGTACAAAGGAGCTGCTTCGGGTCGTTTTGGTTCGCATTTGAGTCTAGACGAAATCCCCAGGACAGAACGTGTTAAAGCTTATGCACTTTTTCCTACCTGAAACATCTATCTTTGAAAAATTGTTGAGAAAAATGAGTTGAAATTGCATCCTCAAAATAATAGCATTACAGGAAGGACGCTTTCGAATGGTCTATCAGAAATAAACAATAAGTGAGAGGAAGTGGAAAAAGTTTTTTTTAAAGCGTGAGAACTTTCTTTCCAGACCATGATTGTTAATTCGCTGTGGGTCCTTCTTGAAAAACTCGCTTATATTTTATTTATTTTAAATTATTAGAGTATAAGATAGCATTTACTATGAGAGAAATAAGGAACAAGCGTGAATTTGGGTTTCATAAATAGTCAAAAATATAGAAAACACGCATTACGTATTAGTATTTCTACGATTGAAAAACGGGACGCGATTATAGTTGTCAATTAACTGAAAACGTTGATATAATCTATCACCTCTCATAAGCACATAGGTAAACCTCAAGTAGGGTTTGGTAAATTGGGTAAAGCAGTAAATGGTAAGCCTTAGAAAAATGTGTCAAACAAAAACCTCTCGTCCTTATAGAATTTCGGAATAAGAGAGCAACCAGTTGTGTTCATCAATTTATTAGCCGATTTTTCGGCTCGTTAAAAGTTAATTATTCATGTCTGACTGCATTGATTGGAAGAGCCGGATAACTGTCAAGGCCAGATATAGAGAAATGATTGCTGCTATTAGGAAAACCTACGAACTGAACTTTTCCATTGATTAATGCATAACATTTCGTCCCTATTGAAAAAATCTCGCCCTGAATTTTTTGACCATGAGCTTGGCAGCCCGAGATACTGCAGCAATGACATGAAAAGCTTTGTAGCCAGATAGAGTTAGAATTATTACCATTATGCTATTACTCGAAATGGATTCCAAATTTATAAAGTAAAAGAAATCATTTTTCTTAAGACTTGTAAAAATTTTCTAAAATATTTCTGTTAACCTATTACAGGATTCCGAGTCATTAGACCGATTAGAATCCCAGATTTCACCGACGGATCTCTTCAATGGGTTTAAGAACGCAACATTTGCCACAGTCGACATCCATCTTCCTAAATTCGAGATAGAGGCGTCGTACAACATGCAGGAGGCCCTTTTAAAATCAGGGATGATTGAGGCTTTCTCTCAGTTTGATGCAGATTTCTCGAGAATCTCTGAAATTGATGGACCCGAAATGACAATTTCAAAGGTAAGAATTAAGCTCTCATAACTAGAAAGTATTTCGTGTTTGAAATTTGTAAATGTATATAAATGGGAAATATATTCAGGGCTATACGGGTCGAATTCCCCAATTCCTTCGTAGACTTCTGTACTCGTTATTTAGGCAACTTGTAGAAATCGATTTGAAGTCATTTTTAATCGAGCCTGTATGCCTCAATCGACTTTTACTATTTGCGAAGTCTCTAGTTGCTTCTTCCTTTAATCGCGGGTGTGTCTTTCATATTATGAGAATCGAAGCTATTTTTTCGAATCTGGTGCATATATTTTAAAGTGACATCTCCTTAGTAGATGGCAACAGACTTAAAAGAAGAAAGGAAGAGCTCTTAGTTTTTAGTAATTTCGATACCCAATAGGCAAAAACCTGGAAGGGTAGACAACTCACACGGCAGCATGCGTTTCGTTAACGACTTTATCAAAAAATGCATATCTGCAAAGTGTTTGTTAATATAAATACTTCAAAACTGATATCTTATTTTAGACCAAATATACGGTATAGATGTAGAAGTATGTAGAAAGCAGGGCTTCTATATAGACATGTGCTTTTATCCATTAATATTGGCCTAAAGCTCGACAGACTTCATGTTGTACTACAGAACTTCATCAAACAGCCACCGGCACACATGTAAACAAAACGAAGATGGAATTATCTAAAATGTGGCCGAATTACAACTAAATGACACGGTAAATATCATGCAAGTGCAAAATGCATTATCTAGCAATAAGCGATCTAACCCGTTTGAATCGGGTTCCAGACATGTTTACCACGGAACTATATTGCTAAAGTGGCCAAAGTTAAGCGGGTGTGTAAAAAATACTAAGGTTTTGGCTGGACAGCATAAAAAAACATTTAAGTATACACGAGTTCTAGCTTCATTCCCGTAACAAATCAAATTTTGTAATTGTGTAACGAATATATACGTATGCCGATAGGCTGGCCAAAAAAGTATAGAACTACAATACACGATTGAAAGTTTTTATCCACTGATTTTACGCTAGCCAGGAAAATATATCTTGGTATGTCTTATTAGCTAGGTATGGGCAATATTCGCTTAACAATTATACATTCTTGGCGATATAAGGTATTGAACCTGGTTCGCTATAACGATAAATGGCAAAATGGAAGTGGCCCTATTTCTAAGCCGTTATGTTTGAGAAAATCAGTAGGGTCACACACTGTGATCTTTGCAGTAATTTATTTGCATCAACCCTGTCTATGAAAATTATGGCGCTGAAAGTATATGTGTTCAGTGTACTTGGTGAATTTTCTATTATTGCATCCCGATTCTAGTATTTGTATAAATAATGATAATAAACGCATGACAAGTCCTAGAAAACTAGTGCATGAATATTGTAAGGCAAGCACGTCCTTGATCTAATAGAACGTCAAGCGTTTTCCCTATACCGCGTACTAAGTGCTATATTTGTGCATTATTTTATCATAACATAGCGTTACCTACAAACGCTACATAACATACGCTTAACATCATATATACATGATGATCCTCTAACCAAAGCAATGGCAAACCAGTCTCAGCTGGCGACGTAGGCAACACATGTTTGAGATGAGCATTTTAAATTTTCCACTGCCGAAAACAAAATAGCAAATTGGTGGTTATTACATTTAAATCATCCATACCATGTTTACAGGTATTGCATAAAGTTAAGTTTCGAATGGATGAAGATGGATTGGCTGTGAAGACGGCCACTGGAACTGGCAACGATCTTCTATACAACTTAAATGGAAGCGGCAGTACAAATTCGGAGATTCCGTTAAAATTCCGTGTATTGCATCCTTTTCTATTCTATGTCGTCCACGCGCCAACGAACGTGATCGTGTTTTCTGGAAGAATAGTGCGGTTTTAGTCAACTACTAAGCAATCCATTGTTTAACAAGCTTTAGCTTGTTAAAAATAAGCCTAAAAATAAGTAGAACGTGAACAGTGCAGGAGCGAACATATTTACCCTTTCTAAGCTTGCAAGACATCCATAATTCTGATAAAGGTTGGATACTCAAGCAACGGAATAGTCCAAAATAGAGTACAATCCATGTGTAACGATATAAACTGCTTAATGAAACTAAGATTGATTCATAGACGGACGTTTTTAAAAAACCCATATTATGATATTTATGGATGTTTCATATTTTCATTTGTCACGGATTCCTTGGGAAGATTCATTATTTAATGTTTACCGCTCGTAAGGGTCGTGCAGAAAAGAAATAGCGGATAACTGTTGGCTCCCTTACTATATTGTCTATTGCTTGAACGGACAACGTAGACAAGTAAAACCCAAGGCGCAAGCTAGGCGCGTATGCGATGCAAGATTCCGAGACGAGCTGAGGCAGACATGCGAGATCTGTACTAATGAGAAACACATGGACTCAATTTTAGCAATTTGTACTTGAGCTTGCTTCATCGGGCATTCCCATGCGCTTTATATGGTTTAATAGTTTCGAAAGCCATTAATACAAACGTAATATACAGCCTTACGCAAAGTAATAACATATTCCTGAGCACGATTTTTGCTAAATAAAAAGACCTTAAATAGATCACATTCAAAAGTATAAAATATAAATCCCATTGTTGATATTACATTAGGTATATTATTAGGCGCGTACACATCAGGTATATTATTCCTACGGTACATGTAAGTTTTATCGAAATCATCTGATAAGAGTGACTGATAATCATACAATGCGAACGCGCCGTTCAGCATTGCGGTAGTCAACCCGAGCTGCCGCCAATGGTGTCCAAATAATAATACCCTTTGTATTGGGTCCGGATATTGCCAGAGGAACTACTTACTATTTTAAGTTTGAACTTTTATCGTAACCTCTAGTTACAACCATGCGATTTTCTATATGAATATGTGACAATTCTAGCTGTGTGTTAAATAAGTTCGACATTTACATGCAATTAAAGTTGGAATTTTCGGAATCATGCACATTGTATGTGATTTGATTGTGGGAAATACTGTTATACGCTTTAATGATACTTCTGGGGTTTTATACATATGTTTACAAATTATTGCACTTAAAATGCCGGAAAAATTTCAAGCACATTTACGTAGTGAAAATATCTTCTTTACATTGTGTTCTGACTCAGTGGCGAACAGCTGTAATTTCTGGGGGGCTGATAAAGTTTAATTTAAAGATGTGTAAAAATGTTGATTTATAAAAAAAGGTTGTGTTTCTTTTAAGGCGACAGTTTTTTTTAACGATTGCTCAATATATTAAACGTGAATATTAAACGCATCGTGAAAGAAGTATTAAAGTTTAAACGGGATTATACCTGAAAACTCTTTAATTTTTCAGACCTTGCAGAGTCCGCAAAAATTTGATTTTCGTAAAAAGCATTTCATACGACGTTATTGTAAAGGCAGCACATTGGCTTGGGCGTAAAATCGGCTAACAAGCAAAGTTAAATCATAAATTTATTAGGTATGTAAATAAATTATTGGCCTAAACTTTAACTTCTCAACATTCGTAATCACTATCTCGCTGAAATTAGTGTCAATCTCTGCTCAATTATTTAGGTTAATTAGCGATAGTTTAATAAGCACATTCCACTGATAAAAAGTTAATTTTATAAGCACACATCCTTATAGTCCTTCAAAGTAAACGAAAGAAATCTGATTTTTTTTCTGACTAAAATGAATGTCATTTTTTAGTTAGAAACACCAATCTTACAAGATAACGCCATTTTTGCTGTGGTATCTAATGGAGTACACATTTGTTCAACACAAATCCGTTCTTGTGACCAATAGATTAGATCTACTATTTTATAGTACTAAACGGAATTCGAAACATATGAAGAGCTGCATCTGTGTGAAGTTCTTAACTTTTTGCTATTTATCGGTTTAAATTTGTATGTCAGTGTGAAAAGGCGTGCCTAGAACATCTTGAAGTTGCTTTCGGTGATTGAGCGATGAACCTGGAGTTGACTGGGTAACCCGTACACTGGGGTGTAACCCGTAACCTGGAGACTGGGGTGCCAAACATGCCCCCATCTGACCCAATTGCAATTTCCACTACTTGTAAATAGCAGCAGAAAACGACCCAAACATGTCTATAAGCAGTCCAGCCACGTTAGTCCAAACCTGTGCTTTACTGGTGATGCGGAATTACAGCAATACATGATGTTCCAGTATACTGAAAAAAAATGGGCAATGAAAAAGACAGACAATCAATTATTTTTACGTATTCGTTGTACAACAGGTTAATTTAAGATTGTTATGCAAAACATTTTAAAGCTTAATATCCAGGAAAGGCGTATTAATACTATATTCGTAAACATTCCTTTCTTAACGTCTTACCACTATGGATCTTGCCATCGGTGTCTTTCCTTTAATGAGCGGTAAGCTAACTGTAAAGAGAAATTAAAAGTCTAACATGTATATTTAATCCAGGTTTATATTGAAAATATAAAAATTACTTTGTATTAACCAGACCCGAAGTGGTTCATCCAACACGGTCCAAGAAACTGTGGCCGCAACGCATATTATTTCTTTCTTAGGAACTACATAGACTGGTTACCCATAAGACCCGAGGCTTGAGAAGCCCGGTCATCCGGGGTTTCCATGGAAGAGGCTGCGGAGAGGTTCCCAACCCCCTTCGTGCAGACAAGAAGAACTTCGTTTCAAGGGTTCTTAAGTGCATAGGTGAGTTTCACAAAAGATAAGGATTCGTCATGGCCCTACGACGGTTGCTAATATATAAGTAAAGGATAGTTTACTTGAAACCTGAAAACAGTGTATGCTTGGAGATATGCTGGAAATCCATTGCAGGTGTATTGCAAAGTTGTTCAACTTTTTCTCATAATATACTTGTTTGTGGTAGGAAATTCAATGCCACTTGTAATAAAAAAGCGCGGTTTTTCTTTTCATACTGACTTGTGAAAACATCATTCAGTGCATCCTATGACCAGACACCTAAAAACATTTGAAACACCCCTGTGCTTCTAACTAAAAGCAAGCAACATTAAAAAGCATATTAAATACACGATGTTCTTAGGGTAAGTGAAGCAAGAACACTCTATAAGTAGAATACACATATGGAGAGACGGAAGGGGCTTCTGCCTGCATTGTTGTTCAAATGACAAAATAATGTCTCTATCGATCATCCTGAGGCCAATATAGTACGACTAAACGACCCGCCTTAAAGAACTCTTGCAGGGGGTTGCCATGGTAGCGGTATCATTTGCAACTTCCTTCTCGTTGCCTACCTCGCCTTACCTCTCCCCTTTTTCTCCTTACCCGGGTGGTCTTATTGGAATCCGACCTCCCACAGAGTCATCCCTTTTAGCAAGATTCTCTCTAAGCAGGAATGAAAGCAGCCCTATGAGACTGTCTCCTCTTGTCTCCCTGTCCCATAGGGATCCTGCAGGTCGTCGAGACCCATCGCTTTTGCTACGTTCACTCTCAAGACAGCTGCCTACTGCAGGCAACCTCACTCCTTCGCAAAAAGCCTACCTCTTTTTTCTTCATTGGAGCGACAAGCGTCGTATTTTATTGTTGCCATTACCTGTTTTAAGCAGCGCTTTTTCTTGAACGAAAAAGAAACCAGTAATTGCACGACACCATCAGCTTCTGTAAGTGTACGTTAATATTTCATAATTCGAAATGTGATGGTATACCCACAGTTAAGTTACTACATGAGGGTCGCTAGCATAATTTTAGTAGGACTATTGCCTTTAAGCTTACTTCATACCGAAAACGTTTTAGATTATCCTATTTTATGCGACAGACTTCTTTTAGCAATAAGGTTTCAAGCTAGCATTCCAGCTCCTTTCGTCGACTATACTCTTGAATGTGTGATTTGTGACATGTTCTATGAAAATACGTTTATTAACTCAATTATAAGGTAGCAACTATGCTTCAATTACATAAAAGAAAATTGTTCTGTTTCTCACGTTTTTAGTGATTTTATTACTGTCGAATAAACGTCTCAAGAAATTTCGTAATTCAATTTAAAATATGTTCTTTCGATATTTTTCTACAAAGTAATGTTTTAAAGTTATTCTCATGAACGATTATGATGTAGAAGTAGTGATAAAATTTTTTTATATCAAAGACCTCGTACTCAGTGCAAGGCAAAGTAAAATAAAAATGTCCTCTTGCTGTGATCTGTTGTTATGCGCTCATAACTCATACCTTAAGTCGTCATAATATTGTGTGGAATTCGGAAATATTACAGGTTTATGCGTGAATTTTTTTCTCGATGATTTTACTCTCTAGGTTTATTATGCTACTATAAATTTGGTTGGTTTCAATCCTTATCGATATGTATTACAAACTCCCAAAGTAATGACTAACCATGCTTTCATAAGCCATTTATTGTTTGATCAAAAAAGGAGGGAAAAAATTAGTCATACTTTTAAAAGAGTTCTCCAACGATTGGCAGGCTAAATTGTTCCTAAAATTTGATAGCGTATAAATTATGTTTTATGTAATGATTAATAAACTGGTACATAACCGTACATTGTATTATACTTTTAGATGCTATATTATAAAATAAATATATGTATATTTACATAGAGTAAAGCAAAAGTCTCTTAACAGCTGGAGAGTCTATGTATATATAGACTTCCACACAATATATATATATATATATATTCTAAATATCTGAAGTAATATGAGAAAAAACTACGGTTGATTGAGGGGTTAAACTGAAAGGTTATGGCTGGACAAAATTTGATTATCAAAAACTTTCTTTGAAGCCTAGACTTAAAAAGGTTTTATGTTTCTTATTTTCAAAGAGGAGACCGATACCTAGGCATTCACTCTAGGGAGCCTAGATACCTCTAGGTGTCGCGGCGTCTACTTCTGATGTATTGTCTAACCGTGACTTTGGATAATAAATCTTAGGATCCAAACTACTCTAAAGAGGGCGGTATGATTTTTGTAATTACATTTTGAAGACAAGCACCATCGTTAAAAGCGGGCCTTCACTCTAATCCTATTTTTGACCTTCATGAAAACGGTGTTCCCTGACCAAGATTGAACCAGACAATTCCTTTTAGAAAGATCTGCAAGAATCTAGAAGAAAAAAGGTGCTTATGCTTTAGACACGTCTTCGATTAGAAGCAGTATTACGATTGGGAATGGAAAGCTCTTTCTCAAAAATATGAGATATAGGCGGTAAAAAGCTGTACACGTGCAAATACATTTAGACTATTTCTTACAAAGCTTGCCAACACACATTCCTATTTTGAGAACAAGCTAATGAAGCAGTGAGTTAAACGGTCCCTATTTGATCTATTCATTTGCTCAAAGTGTGTATTCATTAATTCCATTTTAAGCTGAATATTTAAAACTGTAAACAAATCATTTCATAGGCTTCTGCTTTTTTAAAATTTATTCTGCATTGGTACCCCTTACCTGCAAAAGCGTACCTCCCCTCCCAAAATTTTAAGATATTTTGCCATTTGTCTGCACTGGCCTTTCTTCCTTTTTCTTTATCATCTCATAGATGAGGCCTTCTATATATTAATTAGACAGATATAAAGACGATGAGCGTTTCGTAATTTCAGGTTGCGACCAGTTTTCTCTTCTCTTGGATCAAAACGCAGTTTACTCCGACATAGTAACAACTACATTTTTGTGCATCGAATTGTATTGAAATGAAAAGAAAATTTGTTCATGTGTTTATTCGCACAAGCTCGTGCTAACCTCGCCACTATGCCATGGCGAAATATACAAACATAATAACCTGAAGTGAAGTCTTTGCCCAGCTTCGGATGTTTAATTGGTAGCTATGGTACGCTTTAGAGCGCCTACTAATTAGCCTGGGCATCTGATCCTCCATATATTACAAACTGTTATAGAGATATAGGAAGTTCATTTAATCTGAAGTTCTCTATCTGTGAAGTGAACATAGACAGTGTGTTATTACTTTCTCATGCAGCAAGCAGACCTGTAGCTGGGCGCTACTTGTTGAATGTTTGCTTAACTGAGATTCTAGATTTATTATTTGTTCATGCTTTTATAGCTTAACAATGGTTCCACTGGTTTTAAACTTTATGTAACAGGTGGTGGTAAAAGGTTTTATTTTAAAATATAGTAACTAGCATCTTTTGGTGCTATTTATACAAATATACCAAACCGTGATAATTTGTATCGAAATTCCATTCAAATATAAATTATGTTCGCCTGAGCATTGCGAGCGATGGCAGAGAAAACGCATCGAAACGCTATGTGTGAGGCATCCATAGCAGCAGATTGTTGGATGGTGTCATTGATACGCGATGACGCAACCTTTTTGCTACGCTGTCTTGAACCGAGAGTTAAATTCGTTGCTAGAGTGAACAGGTATGGACTAAGTTATCAGCTTGAGATAAAAAGAAATCCCTGTGGCTATTTTATGCATCAACTTTGACGTAAACAACAGTAGTGCAAAGATTATTTTTAAGAGCGCATAACTAGAAAAGCAGTTTTCTATTAACTGCAGAATATTGTTTATACTGAATATTTCTGAAAGACAAATAGAGCTAAATAGATAAAGTTTGACTCATATATATCATTAGTTGAACTGGGAAACCTTAGTTCCGGCTCCTGAATAAGCCGACTGATTTGTGCAAAAAAAAAGGTACGTTATGCTAGAGCACATTGTACGTCCCATCGATTTCTCTCACAGTTTCATTCCGCTCATATAGAGATCATCAAATCTAGTATGTGTGAAAATTAGTACACAATTTCAATCTACAATATGTTAGGTTGCTTGTGAGTAAACGACACTATTTTCGTAGCTAAATGAAGGGGCTGCTATCCAACACGGGTAGTTACTGGTATAGGTATCCGCTATGTATATACCCGTTCTGTTTCTATACGCAACTCTGTTAAATTGTTGAGTTTTGATAGTTCAGTACACTACACAACTTTAAACCATCAGTCTGATGAATAGGAAAATAGGTTAAGCTATGAGCTCGTTTTCAATTCATGCATTTGTTCATATTTTAAACATTCATACCTTGTAGTGTGCCTCCTGCATCAAAAAGCAAACCCATTCGGGTAGATTTTTGAATTTCAAGATAGGCCTGCCGTGAATTTCGTGCTGGTGTAAAGGGCCTTTTATAAAACTAAAAATTTAATTCTTAAATGTTTTTTCATCAATTAATCATATTACACAAGTCGGTGAAAATGGTAGCCGCAAAAATATCTTGAACCAATAAAAATTTTTTTTAACGCATTTGAGGAAGCAATAATACCTATAATTCTTATAGTTTGGCTAAAATCTAGCTTGCGTGTCGTATATTTTTAAGCTTTTGTATATTAGGATAAGGTAGGCACAACTTTTACACATTTAAAGGACGGTGATACTTAAAGGGAGACCAGCAGGCGACTGTGCTTAAGACAGGATTAATCTATCTCAAACAGCTCTTGTATGCCCTTTATTGCATGCAATCTATTTAAGATACTGTGGACCCAGTTGATAGATCATTGCTGTAACCTGCAACAAGGCAGTGGTATCGATTTGAACAAAAGCAATATGAGAAAGAAAAGAAACCGAAAAGCTCCTCTCTGATAAATATCCCCGCATATCCTCCACGCATAAGAATTTGTAAGCTCCGAAAAAATAGCTATGTTGAGAGAATAAGTAACGCGTCTGATAGACGACTACGAATATTGTGACGCTTGATGCTACGAGAATATTGAAACCCAGTGGGTGTGGTGTAGAAGGACTGGAAAAAAACGAGATACAGAGTTAGTGGATAAATGGATATAGCTTACAAGGCAACAATATATAAAAAATAACGTTGCGAAGATGGAATATGGCTAGAGAACTGTTAAGAGTGAGCTTTAATCAAGTTCGGATTATTGGTAATATATTTTTAAAATAAATGCAGCACGTAGTATAGCTTTAAGTATATCTCGATGGCCTAAGAATGCACTTGTTCAATACTGATTGTCATGGATGGTTGCTTCTGCAGAGTACGTGCTTTATCCTGTGGTCTTTGTTACTTGCATGGTTCCAATTGTAAAGAGCAGCAGGTTGTTCTTGCTGTTCAATCTCCTAAATATAACATCCTTGGTAGTAATCTCTTTCCTAGAACACCTCGATGGGAAAGGGTCGCACTTCACGCCGTCCGATCACTGTTCAGGAGCAACTGGTGGCCCCGTCACTGCTTTTCCTACCCCCCTTGAGACAGCACTACTGGGGATTATTATGTGCCTTCATGGCTGAACTACGTGAAATGGAGGCTCCAGAAAATACCTCTTAGCTCTTTGACCTAAAAGCAGCAGTCTTTATTACCGGAAAGTGTAGGATATATGAGTAGCTGTCCCCAATGCTGTTGGGTTGCTGGTTGTATAATGTTCTTGAACAACTCCCGCTCTTACTGATCGGCCGAACAGACTGATCACTGATAAACGGCGAATTATCGGCTTAAAGACCACTTAATTGCGTGCGAGTTGTTTGACTGTCATTGTGGAAAGTCTAACGTAACCAATATTAGAAAGAAGGGTTGCAACAAAAACCAAATAAAAGAGCCTGACTCGAATCTTTATTGTGACTTTACAATTAGAAGTATTTTACACGTTATGTATTAATAACATATTACGTTTTAAAAGAACATGAAGGTACATGTAACGTCGATACATCACTTTTGAGTAAAATTGTGTCTCGTGAATTAGCTAGGATGCAATGTGAGTGATTTGTATCCGATTAAAGACAAAGTGGCGTGGAACGGCTCCTCGGCGTCGAAGCTCGGAAATATTTGAAAGAAGCTCATTGCCATTATCGGAACTTAACGACGAACTTGCCTGCACCGCGTAGTTCGTGAGTAGTAACGTGATCACAATTGTATGCATGAAGCTTACCTTGGGCTATATTACAATACGACAGCTATCGTTATTCAAGCAAGTTGAAGTATTGAAAATTCTGTCAATATCTACCAACGAAATGCAAGTGGAACTCAAAACTAACGAATATCTTTGGTAAACTCACAAACTGGTCATCCCACATTGAAAAAACGTTGTGTTAACGAAAATTAACTCAACTCAAGCTAGCTGAGCCTTTCATTTTTAAAAGACATTCAGAAAGATCTATTTGCTGAACTTAATAACTTACATTATTCTATAACCGTGCCGCGAATCACAAACGAAATAAGAATAAGCCCTATAAAATTTTGGCATCATTCAAGGCTATTCAGTCGCCAAGAAGGCTTAGCTCTGTCGGGATTCTTTGATTGCGTTACCGGTTAAGAATACCGCGCACCATTTTATCTTATTTCGGCAATTTGGTCGATATATAGATTACGGGCCTATTAAGTACACCGCAAGTACGAGTACAAGCAATGGAGAACTGCTAAGTATTATCTTATAATTCTAAGCTTTTAAGAATGTATCTAATATTGTGATCTAACCATCCTGTAATTATTATTGTTTTACTACTAAAGACTGTTCTAATACGCATTAAAAAATAATTAAGAACTATGCACAGTAAGTCATCTTATTTTTTTGACTGATCGATATTAGTATAAAAATAAAATATCGATTTTAGTGTTTCCTGCATATAAGTACTCTACAATAATTTTTTAAATTGGAATATATAGATATACTTTTCGAGACCTAGACGTATCTTCTGAGGTACGTTTTTTTTTGCTTGTGAGATACGAAGCTTTTGAATAATCTAATCACTGGTACTTTCACAGCTTATATACGATGCTTAAAGAGAGTTCTGTCATGATAAAGAAACGTAATGTCTACTTTAAGAATCCTTTTCTTTACAATAGTCCTGTTCGAAAAATACCTCTCGGATGGATTTGCTAGGTCGTTACCATTTTAAAGCAAGCAACGTTTAATACTAGAAAAAGATGATCGTAATTAGTAACTTGAATGCGTCCCAAAATCTCGTAGACATTTCTCTGGAGGATAGACACTAGAATACTTGTAAGAATCTTCATTGTGATGAATGTGTACGTTTCCTAAGATTCAAGAAGCATACTAAGTGATAATAACGTACTATATTATACAAGTACGCTACAAGCAATGCTACGAGAGTTCTCTCCGTAAATTTTGAAAAGAATCCTCTCCAAAAGTTTACCAAACACTAGTCTCCAAAAGTAGGAAGCTTTGACGACGTTAATGGAGGCTAGTTTTTGGCAAATCTACTTGATTAACCCAAACTATATAACTCCGTGAGCCCGTCTGTCCTCTGCAAAAGGTAACCACATGTAGCCTTTGATGATACTGTTTGCAACCTGTTATTTATCTTCATGTCAGAACGAACTCAGTGTCGATACAAATTTTAAGCATACGGAACAGTCCTCATCGCTCTTTTCTACCTATCTATTTTTCAACGACATTACCCTTACCGTTCTTTAACACGCCGTTCCGTGATTCTATGAAAATTATCTTTATGCAAATAACGCGTCTGGTCTTATCAATGAGCAGAATTCAATCATAATGAAGCTTTATAAAAACGTAAACGTGCGTAAATAATAATGTACAATTTTAGACTGTGCCAACATTATGAAAGGCACGCGCCATGGAACTAGATTGCTTATCAGTCTTAACAATCTCATAAGATTCGACGTCTGTTTTTACAAATGATTTAAGTAAAAAGTAAGATTTTAATTTACATAAATTATAATACATTTTGATGGTTACATTTTTGTGCAGTTTGCAAATGGCGTTGAGAAAAAAATTGGTACTGATAACATCATATTTTTGTTATAGGTGTCTTAAGACTCTGTGAATCCTTAACAAAGCAGAAAAATCATGCTTCACAAAAATGTAAAAACGTTAGTAATGCTAGGTTTTTTTTATATTTCAACGCAAACTTCAACTCACTTTAAGCACTTATTTCCAGGTCCTCCGTAGATCTAAACGCAAAGAATGAAGCCTGACTCTGCATTCCTGCAAAATCTAGTCGGGACAATTTTATTATAGTTTTGTATTTCTCTAAAAACGGTACGCCTTGACACAACATCCTGAGTCCGTTTGAAATCTTTGAACATTGTCATAGGCCTGGAGTACATATACATTTAAATAAGGAAACTTCAAAAATTTTTTTTATTGCTCCACGAGGAGTACGTTCACTTATGGAACCTTATTGTGCACTCTGAGTTCTTTATGATGCTAAAGCAGTTGTTGAATTATTTTGAAAGTAATCGCAATTTCCCTTTTAACATGAAAACAAAGCGTTTCACTCGGATTCTGGAAACAAATTAATTTATACATATTCACCGTCACTCTATATTATTTTCTTCCATTTTTTAACCAATTTCTTTATTTCATCTCGCAGTCGGGTTTTTCTGGTTGGATAACCTTGTTCATTCAGTGTACCTAGGCTGTATAGAATGCTTGTCAATCGTTTTATTCTTTAAACGCTCCTCGTCCCATTACATGCAAATTATCTTTTTTTCGAACGAAAACCCTATCTAACTTAGAGTCAGCCATAGCTCTTGAAGCCACCTATTCAATGAGGCAAACTGGATTAAACAAAAAACAATTCTCGTCATCACAACAATTTGTATAGAATTCTGTCAATCTAATGGTATGTTGCTCGGTACAGGACAACCTGTAAGGAAACAATATTAAGATGCAACTTGTTTTTTGTGTGCTTTACGAAGCACACGAATTTACGAAACACTCGAATTCTAAATTTTAGAATAAATTCCATGTAGTGGAACGCTTAAAGAGACTTCGAAAAGTAGAGTTTATTTTCCCTGCCAATTTACGAGCTATTCGCAGACTCCTTTTTGAAAGTGCCTTCCAGAAGTCATAATTGACTGGTCGATGAAAACGGGATGCGTCCTTCTGTTCAAAGATGCTTACATTGAGCTCAGCAACCTTTAAGCCGTGATCTCAAATCTGAATGTCATAAATATCCTAAGTTAGCGCGGCAGTTTTTTTATTTTTGGAAACGGCGGAACATAATGTATCTATGTAACAAGAACTGAATATCGAATTCCTTTCAGCACACAACACTTATTTTTGGATGGTGGATGGAGTTCAAATTACAGCGCGTTAGTAGAGAAAACACACCGCTATTGAAAAACATTTAGAGATAAATGGTGCAAAATTGGGCGGAAAAAGAACAATCGAATAATACCACTATTGCTTTTGAAGCAAGCAAATATAGTACAAATGAGTTTACTAGACTTGTATGCATCTATGCCATTAATGCAATTACGCTCTATGAAATGAAAAATGGGCTTTTAGTAAATCATGTCCGCCCGGCTGACAATAATAAGGGTATATTTAACTTAAAAAATTTGCGCACATTCTACAACTACGTTCTGCGAAAGTAGCTCTGATATAGTCAGAATCAGTCGACCTTATGAATAATTCATTTTATAAAGACGGTAGAAACCAATAGTCCCCCACGTCCATACCAAGTAGCTAACGTTTAATGTGGATTATTATGGACTATCTGCTTCAGTCGAACTATGCATCTTGCCTTTTATTGTTTTTTTAGAATTATTAGACGAGCAACGTGATTTCTGAAAGAAAAAGACAAAAAGTAAAAAGTTGCTCAGTGTGATTAAAAGTTAGTACATAGCGTGAAAGAATTTTCGGCTGCGTTTACCTCGATGGCAGTTTTATGGACAGACCTACGGACTGTTTTGATTTATTACCACCATCTAAGAAACGCTCGCGAGTTAATGACAGTTTCAACGAATCTAGAAACCACCCTATAGATATCACGAAATAATCGCTTAGGGTATATATTCATATAGAAAGGCATCTAAATTCTCATTTTTATGAGCTTATAAACTACTTATTAATCCTTTCAAAAATACCCTTTCTTTGATTTGCAAATAACTTTTTTCGTCCGTCGAGCGATATTGGTGGGTGTAACCCCGTGAAAAAATTTCAGCAAAACTTAATTTTAAGGTATAGGCCAAAAATGCAAAAGCTTAAAACGGCCAATAAGTACACGAGTTGCGAAAAGACACACAATATATTAAAAAGAGAAGCCTTATCTGGATGAATCAATTGATATTGTGCTATTCGAAATGGCCATTTATTTTTATGCAAAAAAAATCTAGATGTATCAAAAAAAAATATAGGCTATTTTAATTAATTTTTGGGCCCATGAAATCTAAATTCTACTGGGAATATCCTGTTTTGCCTCCTAAACATCTTTGCATTCTTAAAAAGCCGCAGTAGAGCTGGCAACTACTTAGCTCTGGGCATAATCGGAAATATATAGGCTAAAAGGAGGTTCCTCCCGCGTAAACACAAAGCTCCCAATTTTCGCTCAAATTTGCACACATACAAATACCGGTAGGGCATTTGAGTTTGGGGAAAATTTGATGCGCTGATCTGTCATACTAGGCAACCGCTTATTTGCTCTTTTTGGTCTCGGGAAAAAGCCAATTAAAAACAGTACTTTGTTCACGGGATTTTGTCCAAGTTTGAATGCATCAGCCATATATATATATATATATATATATATATATAGAGCTATATATACTGTACGGGCTAATCCCGTTTTTAACAAGAAGACGCTGACCTTTAATATTAAATTTAAAAAACCTTAACATTTGGAGATGCATACAGGTTAGGATTTTTTCTTTTTTTTTTTTCTCTTAACGAATTTTTAAAGTGGCGCTGTATGGAACAGCGAAGCTTTTTTTACCATTTTATTTAAGTTTGGTAAATGATAAAGAGGCAAGATAATTTACATATGTCGGTACGTATAAGTTAAATGCACGTATCGTATTTTCGCACTTGCACCATACGGCGTTGTCAGTGACGTGTCATTTGTCGTTGCCTTTGAAAGAAATGTTAACGATTGTGTTAGTATAACGTATCGTTTACACAAAACAATACTACCAACTACGCCAGTACTTCAGCAGATTTAAACCAGACTTCACATTGTGCAACATATGAAGTGCACAACAACTTGGTGCGGACCAATAATTTACGAATCATGATCTTGCCTAACTACGCAATGAATGATTATAAAACATCATAATCAAACGCTTTTTAGCAAGAAAATGATGTTTCTTTTTTTTGATCTAGTGACTTTTCGCACAAATTACTTAGTGGACCATATAGGTGTATCTCAGGCCCATTTGACTTCACCTCTTAGTGTTATGCTGGTCGGACTACTCGATCGTAATAAGCCCATTTAACGTACATGATGAAAGAGTTATACAAAAACCTACTGGTATAACTTCAATATCTAACATGACACGGTTTGTTTTCAAAGACAGTATTGATCAAGTTTTTGTTCATTGAATCACATTGTCTCTCATATTGGGGAAAGATAAGTCGTTAATCAAGGATTGACAATATACCGGTTAGCAGTTAGGGTTATTATACATTAGCCGCGTCAGCGGTTTACTGTTTACAATTTTTTCTGGCAACAAATACGCCCATGCAGTATTTGCCCGTTTCCCATGCGCCTGCACCGTTCGCATTTATCGCTGGCGCTACCGCTTCTCTCGAGGTTGCCAGCCATCGCTACGATTCTTCCTTTAATCTTTACGGCCTGCACCTGGTAACATCGTGCGATCTATAACCGCTTTTATCTGCCCGCAAACTCACCTGCTTCCGAATATCACAGATTAATTCACCTAAATTCGGAAAAATTTTCGGAAAACTGGTTAGCTTTTTTATGTACTCGAAGGTAGTCTGTTTTTTCTTGGACTTAGGTTACAAATTCTTCATGGTAGAAAATACTGCGTCGTTAAGAAGTGCATTTCTGACGGTCATCCTATTTCTATAAGACCATTAAAGGAGAAATGTGGTAAATGTGAGTAATACTACCATGTCGCGATTTGTTTACAGAAGACTTTAGGAACACGTCATATGTCACACAACATATTATTTAAAATAAATGAAAGCAATACATTTAACCGATGCTCTATGCTCCTCAGTTCTCTTGAATATAGCGCAGTAGGTCGTTTTCAATTCTCATTCAACTATCTAATTTTCATGATCTATGCAAAAAGTAACCACAGAAATTATCGTTAGTTTGCTCTCGAAATAGGGCCGTGTCTATTATAAATAAAAACAATTTTTCAACCAATATTCAGGTTTGGGGCATGTTGTCTAGTAAAGAAGATCATACCATATTAAGACGAACCTATAAGCAAACAGGTTTCTGCAATTGTTGTAGGACCATGGATAACTAGAGGAATGCCGTACGGTTTGTGGCGGTATTGTTTACTGGTTCTCGTTAGTAGCGGAAAAGGCTGATCAAGAATACGAGCACGCTCTGGAGTACACTCTTAGAAACAAAGCATAAGGAACATCACGAACAGCTAGCCAGCATTCAAATCTCGTGTCTTCAGCGTGCTCCATCACTCGCGGGCTTCGATGGGACAAAACTGTTAAGAACTTCGCTATTAGTCGAACACTGTCAGTTTATTGGCTAGCAACTAGGATTTTTATACTCATTCAAAAAATGTTCTTCATATGAATTAAATGCTGTTATGTCATGATACGAAACGGCTAAGAAAACTTCTACTCTAATCCTTATACTTCGACCGGACAAAACGTAAAATGCAAACTCGAAATTAACAACTTTCAATCTATTGCTTACCTTTACCTTTTGCAAAGTTGTCATGATTACTTGCATTTACCCAACTTGATTTCTTTCAGATACAGATATCTACGCCAGAGTGTGCTCCTTTCCAACAAAGTTAGAAGACACTTGTTATATATCAGTAGTAGTATTACACGGAATAAATCTAAAAAATATGGATGATCAACAGTTCAGAAAAGCAGGAATATGGGCCATCGACTACTTCATCAATTATATGAACGGAATTCGAGATCGAAACGTTTTACCCAGCGTAGAGCCAGGATATCTACAAAAGAGGTATTTATGGACACATTTTTATTGCAATAAGATTCTGTCTTAATACACATTCTTCTGATGTAACGCATTATGGACTACCCAGTCATATAAAACTCAACCCACAATGTTTTTTTTTTTTATAAATCTTAGTTCTGTACGTGAATAACGCACAATTTGTTATTTTTTTAGAATATTTGCCTCTGTACACTGGTTACTGTCGAATCTTTTGTTTGGCGAGTTTGAATAGCATGTAAAACTTAACTTGTTCTCACTGAACTTCCCAACTTACGAATTTGTTAACTTAATTTTACTTTGCATCTCAGTTTAAAGCCTGGCTACGTTGTACTAGCGCGAATATCATTACATCTTCCACTCGTCGCATATTTAAAGTTAACTAGACGACAAGCAATGAAAAACGTGTAAATCAAACTTTCTTTTTGGTTACATTTAGCTAGATTTAAAGGGCATTTTTTTACCTCTAGGCAGGTAGAAACATCCTGCAAAATAACGTCTTGCCTTCAGTATCGCAAACTAGCAAGCAATAATCGGGCACCTTGTGCTTTTAAACTCTTTTTAGATGTGCTAGTTAAATAATACAAAAAAGCTCAGCTTTAGTGTCATAATTTTGAAATTTAATTTAAATTTTAAAAAGAGCTTTTTGAGAAGAGATTGACTCTCAATCATAAACTCTTTGAAGATTTTTTGTAAACATGTACTCGCATATGGCAGCCGAGGAGTTCGCTTACCTAAAGGATTCGGTACTTTTCAACGTTTCCTGTAATTCTGCTAACTGAATGTGATGCATGAAATGAAAAATGGACGTGTTAAGATCGAAAAACATTGGCTTCGGCCACTCAAAAAATTTCTTTAGATAAGTCTTTTGCTCTTTAACGCCTTTGAATCTTCCACTTCTACGCTTTATTAATGATAAAGTTGCAAAAAACTTCTTTTTGTTTTTATTTGACTACTATTAGGCTACCCCATGAGGCACCTGAAGAACCCGAGAGTTGGCAGACCGTTGTAGCAGACATCGAAGAGCATATTATGCCTGGAATTACACATTGGTGAGGAATATATTATACATGTTATTGTTTTCAAGCACGATTCACAATATCGCTGTTTATAGCTTTTTCATTGTGTGTTTCATGTCCGTTACGTCTAAATGCTCGAGATGTTTTTATTTGTTTCATTCACTAGGCACTCTCCACACTTCCATGCTTACTTCACCACCGCGCAAAGCCCGCCCGCGCTTCTGGCTGACATCCTATCCTCTACTATCGCCTGCATTGGATTCACCTGGGTAAGTAGTTACTTTGGTAAGTTCTACAAGGCACTCAGCTATTTAAGCTACACCAACGACTCTATGGACAGGTCTATGAACAAACTGAGTGGAAAAGTTTGAACTTCAATTAGATCCTAGGTTCAAACTTACATTTCGAAAATAGAAAGCGACAATATGTCTGCATATTTACATTAAAAAGATTTTTGATCTATCACGAAATTCGCAAGGAAAAGTATGTTATTAATAATGTGTGTTGTATAATTTCAAGTTCCGAACGGTAAGTAACGCGCGCACATTTCCAAAGAAAGCTTTTATGTAGGTAATGATTTGGGCATCTAGCATTGGCCTACATTTTATAAACGTAGTCGTATTAATATATATACATGATGTTTGTTATAAATAAATCTCAAGTTTTTTGCATTCGTACCAAATTCTTTTAAATTATCGAAAGTATATATCTAGGTGCCTTAGCCGCTTTTTGCACTCTTGTGTGCACGAAATCAAGAAAATGTTTAATGAACGTTTTTCTTTTCTGGCTTACTGTTTTTTACTCACTCGGGTATCACTGTAGAAGAGACTCGCTTATTATCTTTTTTAAATAGCGGCACAAACTGGAGTTCTATGATTTGTCTGGCAACTTCGACCCTTTATTTGTCGGCCAAGGAAGAAAAACTACAATCATTCTTAACTTGACTTTATAGCCACTAGGACCGTAAACGACTGATGTGACATCACCCAAAAGTCAAAACACTATTTTTTGGCTTAAATAAACAACTATGAAGTCTGAAATTCAGCTAATAAAGTTTTCTGTGGTTACCGCAGAAGCCTCGCAGATCTCTGGTTAAAACACTGAAATGGTCAGTCGCAAATAGTTATGACTAAAAATAACCTGGTTACGTGAGATTACTCCACCTCATGTAAAACTAAAGCTGAGTTTATCTATTTATTTGTCTTTCTGTGTGTTTGTTGGACCCGACTTGCCTCGTAAAATGGAAGCATTTCGCTAATTTTTCGGAAGTACTGGAATTTAAAGGGTTGCGCGTGAGACGGACTTAACTGAATGAATACCTTTTTTAACGGCATTTTTATTTTTCAAGGCGTATAATGTTAATTTGGGCAAATTAGTCATATGTTATAATTGGTTCGACAACTATTAAATTTTTCCTTGGAGTGATATCTTTCGTCCAAAAGGGGCGTAATGTTTAATTAGTTAACTTGTCAAGTAGTTTATGAAATATAAACCATTTCGAGAGATAGTTTATATTACTCAACTAAATAAGTACTTTTCCCGCGGGGAGCTTCTTTTTTCTCATACAACGTAGTCCCAACTTGGACAAGTTGACCTATTGTTAACGATTCGCTTAAGAAACGTATAGTTTGCCTTCGAAAATTGCTTTTTATTCAAGCTTTACAAGATCAGTAAGTCGCCAAGGAAGTTGGGCAGTGGATCAGTTGCAATAAAGACAATAAGAGGGACGTAGTGGCCTACCAGGATTATTGTTACAAAAGTAATTTAATAGGAGACCAGAATTCAAATGTCAAAAAATATCGATCATTAGATTTCGTATCTGCTGCACCTGCCTCAACTGCTCGAATCTCAATTATCGGCTTAAGAGTAGTCGTCGTATCTCAACGTTCTGTCTTTTTTGTTCACAACAATTTAAAACGTCACGAAATAGACACAGCTGAATTGTTGAATCATTTTTGAACTTTTGCATTCTTTTGCAATTTAGGGTTTAATTGTACTTTTGCTGAGACCTCTGTGAAATGATACCAAAGCTAGTAAATATTACTTGTAAACGCTATAAGTACAACAGGGTATCGTAAATAGAAGGATGTTTTAATGGTGGAGCTGGATAGCTGTAGTAAGGCAAATGTTTGGGGCAGAAAAAAGCTTCAGACTGACGCATAATTACCTGGACATGTAGAATGAAGTTTGTTTGGGTTCATATTGGTTATTCTAAAATGACAATCGGTTATCTTTTCAAATGGTAGGATACATGCGGTATAATAACGGATTAACGGCAATGGGGAGATGGGATAAACGAAACAGAAAAAGAAACATAAAAAATCACTGGATGAAAATATTGTTTCCGCAGGGTAACTCTAAGGGAACTGTGGATAAAGCCGCAGGTGATCAATCACTCGAACAAGCTGATAGGATAGCTACATGAGTGTAATGATATCGACTGGGGCAGCGAAACAGAATTGCTGTAACCGATTATCTACGATGGGAGAATGGATTGAGCGTTACATGATCTCCGGCGAATCAGAATCGAAACTGCAATTTAAGTATAATTTGTTTAATATTGAATAGCTGAAGGTTGTTCATCCTAAAACAGGTTGGGCAGGGTAATAGCAACCGATAGCTATTGGTGTGTGCTAATTTTCGTTAAATTAGTCTAATTGACAGCTCGGAGGGTCTGTTTAGTTTCTACCACTATGCACAGTTTGATGGCCATTTTTCAACCCTGACTCATTTCATTTACAATAAACTCCCTCTATTTAATGCCCGTTCGCCACACTGCCAGGATTTAATTGAATGGCGGCCTAACGGTAAAGAGATCCCAAATATTCTTCAATTAACATAGTGTTGAGTAGAAAAGTACTGTTACAAGTTCTTGGCTCAATTCCTCTCGGATCTACCGTCATAACACGTGGGATCGATTAGCACTATTTCGGAGAAATAATTCCCATTTACGAGTTTTTGATTTTATTAGAGATTGCCTCTTGTCATTCGATGTGGCCCAATAGGTGGTACGCTCTTTTTAAGTCAACCTCCGTTGAAGTACAATCAAATATGATCAACCTAGTCCAAAATATTTCAGGAGAACTACAAGGATGGAATTTGAGGCCCTCAGTCAAGCCACAGAAATAGTGTGACAACCTCAAGTTATTTCCTTTAGTTGGAAGTGATGTACCTAACGGAATCCAAAAAAACACTATACTCAGATCGACGTGCTTCTGTACGCGAATGGCTTCCGTCAACAGCAATCGCTACGATCTCCAGCGTAACTACCTTGAAGACGCACGTCAGTAGATTCAGTCTTGAGAAGAATCTATAAATGACTGAAGCGACAAAGTTCCACCACTAAGCAAAAGGACCGTAATGTCATTTTTTTCATTTATTTAAGGATGACTTACTTGTCGACCCAAAAGTATGAAGGATCAACGAGACAAATTGCGCTGGTAGTCGCTATTGCGATCAAAAAACGAATGAAGCTTTTTTTGGTAGTACTTTCCCTTTTTCACCTTTGCGCTTTTTTTACATTAGTGGTTTCTTTTAATGACTTAGCACACGTACAGTTATCATTCTTGCTACGGTTGATTTACTAATCATCAATCTACCAATTGCCTTTAACTCTAATTAAAAGACATCAGAGAGGGTTGTTGCTTCTGAATTTTATGAATAGAAAAGTAATTGTTACTATAGTAGCTTTGGTGTCGCATACGATGTTTGATGTTTGTCATCTTTGAAATACTTCGTCATACCTTTAGCTTTTGCAAAATGTTCGCTATTGTTTGTAGTCATAACCTGTTTTTTCTTAATGTTATTTCTATACTCAGTTTATATAATTTTGGCGACGATTATTACGCAGGATATACCCATCCTATGAAAATTTCTGACTACTGGCGCGTGCGCCGTACTATCAGCGGGATTCCTTCGTTTTAGAAGCAGGTAAACAGGTCGCGTAACTTCAGGGCTCCGACGCAATTAGTTATGACTGGCCCGAATTGGCCCAGCCATCTCCACAACCAAACGGGTAGAAACCCCACCTTGTTGCTGTTCCGGGACCTTGAACCCGATGAAGATTCCTTAATCAGGAATAACGGAGTTCTCCCTCCCTAAGTACAAACAGCTGGACTTTGTATCCACTCGAGTTACTAGCTTCGATTAGAGATGCTTAAGAGCCCAGATGATAAATTCCTGATGAGAATATACTCTAGCCATTGTGACTGAGTTTGCGAAAGAAGAGTCCTGTCTCTTGACGTTGTCCGATAGAAAAAATACTGAACCTTATCTTCATATACGTTTCGTACTGAAGTGTCCCATTCTTTGAAGAAGCAGAAAGCAACTATTTTACTTACGTATTCTCTACGTATTCATTCGAGCGAAAACAAAAGTATATATATATATATATATATATATATATAATGCTGAAAAGCCATACAGGCCAGAGAGCGTTTTTGCTACAGGAAGGCCGAGAGGCGAAATGAAACTAATGAAGGCCCAATGGCTTCGCTGGGGCTCTTAAAGGAAGTTGCAACAGCGTTACCACAAACTATTTACGATCATAAATCAGATCGGCCCACAGAGCTCTTGGATTGCAACCCATCGCGGTCGGTAGCTGACCGTGATTGGAAAGGATACGTGGTAGTATGTCGGGAAACGTACTCCGATAATTGACCTGATTCATGATAGTAAATGACCTGTGGTTATGCGGCTGCACCTTCTTAGAGAGTCGAGGCGTTATCCGTCTGATCTTCATCTCACGACATTGCGCCTCCCAGCATTCCTGTAGCGAGAAAGCTTTCCGGATAGTACGGACCTACAGCAGGGAAGCCATTCGAGCCGCGCATTTCCTAGATCCTTGCTTGTGGATATGCTGAGTGTAAACGCAACTCGGGCTAGCAGGTTCTGAACCTAGCTGTGTCTTTTCGTGCCCAGAGTTCCCATACTTTCTATGACTGTTCGAACCACACGCTCGACTAGCCCGTTACACCGTGAGTGTCCCACAGCCGTCCTGTGTTTCCGTAGAAGAAAATTGCAACGAGGCTCGATAGGAAGCAGATCCCATTGTTCGTGACGATGGCGCCATAGTGCAGTAGGAAGTACGGGGCAGCTTTCAGCGCTCAGATGACAGCGTCCTACGTCGCCCTCTGGACCGGTAAAAGGTAGACAAAATGGGTGCAATAGTCGATCGACACTAAGAATTGGAAAGCCCTATTGCAGGGACCTTTAAGGGGCCTATAAAGTCTACCCCTACCTTCTCAAAGGTGAGGGAAGCCGTCACCGGATAAAGTTCAAGTGAGCCCTTTACGACGCTGGCAGACCTCGCACCGCGCCAGCCCCTCCCGAACTTACATTGTAAGCTTGGCCCGAATAAGGAACCGCTCTTTAACGCATTGCAACATTTTTTTGTCTGCCGACCTGCCCTACCGTCCTGCCGTCCGGCATAGCTTCTTCTGCCTAGGACGACGGAACGTAGAGCATCGTTTGTTCCCCCTTAATCTGGTAGGTTAGGCCATTTTTGAGAACGTACGGTGGGACGCAAGACTCGTAGGTTAGGCTATCCTTGAGCCCGAACCCTGGGGCTTGAAACTCTCTTTCTAATATGGCACATCCTACGCAGGAGAATAATGCGAATAGCCGAGCCGTTACTGACGAATAGCAATTTATTCGACCTCAATATAGATTTGGACCGCGTTTATCTAGAAGTATAATATTATTAATGTTCACGACGCACATATATATATATATATATATAACATTTTTTCTGTACTTGTGTTCTAGATTGCCAGTCCAGCGTGCACAGAGCTTGAAATGATTACGATGGATTGGTTGGGGAAGATGCTTCGGCTGCCCGACCATTTCCTCTTCAGTAGTTAGTATACAATTGCATAAATTTCATATTCTACACACCTATATAGATTATATGTCTATACATGGCCCTGAAGGCAATTATATCGAAAATTCTAGAATTAAATATATGTTGTCATATCAGCGCAGCGAAGCGAAATAAGCATTATTTAAGCTGCATTGATTATCTTATGGTTCAGTTATTTTATACACACTAAGAAGGAAAGTTCTTTCGAATTTTTTTTCTAAATATTATCAACAGAGGTTTTCGCGTTTTACTATACTTTCGAATCCAATGAAAAGGTGCACTAATTCATACACATTCTTATTTACTACTGCTCATTTATATAACCTTACCAACTATGTACTGGCTGTATATTTCAACGGCAGGTTTTGCCTTCGACATAAAGCTTGAAAATTCAATTAATAAAAAATAGTAACCTAGTCAGTATTAAACCTTGATCGTATACGACTTATTCTAATATGACTTAACAGTTTGCATATGATTATGTCTTCCTGCAATTTGCCTCATTTCAATTGGAGAATATTTTCATTAATGACTTGTATTTTCTTACTATTTATTGTCCTTTAGGGAAGACGAAACGCACTTAGAGTTGCAAAGCAGTGGAAACGGTCACAGAAATGAAGAAAATAGCAGATAATGCAGCGTGAACTGCTTAATTCAAAACCGTTGCGGCATAAAACGTCTTAGTAGATCATTTCCGTGTTTTACAAGCATAGAATGAGTAATCTGTTACCAAGTTGAGAGGAACATTATTGCATTGCGTGGCTCACGCATCTGTTTCTAAGCGGATTATGTTTGTCTTATCAAGTCGAAATCGACCGACATGTCGATAAAGACGCTCATTAATGATTTGCTGGCTCTATTTTTTTCTTGACATATTCATTTAGTACTAGATGATATACTTAGTCTTGATCTAGACCCACCTGGCTAAAATCGCGTACCAGTGCTGCGACGTACACCTATATGCTCATAAATGGCGCATAATTAGTTCAAGTTCAGTACCAATGTAAAAGAGAAAGCCAAAGCTTTGCTATCTGTACGTTGGAGACTGTAACTCGAACTAAGGTTCGTTCTTTTAAAAGAAATTACTCTTCGGAAAAAAGCTGAAGTATGCAAGTGCGCAGTAATGTTGTGCTACGAATGGGTTTCTCAAACCGCCAAAAGCTTTAGCATGACATTTGAAGGTACAGGGCCTTTTGGAGCACACTTAAGAAATCATCACGGTACCTCACGCAATCCACGCTGAAAAATACATGCGACAACGCGTTGAAAGTATCCGGTCATCCTTGCCGCCCATTATCTTTGAAAAGCACAGCTTCTGATTTAACCACCTCTACCGCCTCTTACGGGGAGCCCAAAACTTGGCAGCAGACATAAAGGCAATTTACCGAAGATCATATGCTGTACAACGGAAGAATGCTTGAAAATATTAAGAAGCTGGTTAATAACGGAGAAAAAGTGGCAGGCATACAAATGGCCTATAAAGTGTGACTCGATCTCATGCCCAACAGGCTCGACTAATCTAGTTAATCTCTTCGGTAGATATTGGTGGCAAGTGACCATAGTGATACCTCAAGTGCTGCGATTATTTTTTGAGAGTCTTCAACAAAACGCAGTCAAATTAACGTTTCGTTCGGCGAACTTCAGTTCAACTTGACTGCGCTTCGTTAAAATTTACTGTGCGAAAGATCCTACAGGCCCTCGAGAACCCGCCTAATAAAAAAGCAGAGAGTCCGGACGGGGTCTATAATTACCGCCTCGTCTTAACTCCTTTCTACATTGCACCCTTTAATAGCTGTACGTGTACCAGTATGTTTTCTCTCCAGTCGAAACATACCTATATATATATAACGATTCCTAAAGAGAGTAAGCCAATACTACCATCATCAGAGCACCAAACCGTTCGAAACTTTTACTACAAAGTGCTACGAGCCTATTGACCAAAAAATTGTCTGCTTTTTTAGAAAGCAGGGAAGCTCCCTTGAAGGAAAGACACGAATTTTAACATTTGACGTAACCAATATGTAAGATCTATAAATGACCAACGTTAAGATAACATTCGACATCAAGGTGCCCCTTCTATGCGCGGTGTTTGTTCATCTTAAAGCCACCTTCGACTCTGAGCTGAAGGATTTGGTTTTGAGGGTTTGACATACCCTTGGAATATTCTTGCCCTGCTAGCTGCGTTATAAAGGAAGATAAGCATAGATGTTGAGGTAGCGAACCTGATTTATTTTCTACCAACCTACGAGTTTAGCATAATGGGACAATCTGAATCTTCTCCTGTTTACCGTCCTATTTAAACTTCCCAAGCACATATAGTTAAGGTTATCAACTGAATGAACTATTTACGCGTGCATGGCCTTAGCCGAAACACGGCAGGCCTGGGCCAGGCTGCACATGGCCGTATATGGAGGAACGTAAAAATTGTGTGCTATTCATTCTTTCCGATTACCAGTTTTATTTTGCACATAACAAATGTAGGAACGCCCTGATCATGCCACTGCAGCCTGATTCCGCTTATTTTGATTTGAAAATGGCGCCGGTAGCGACTTTGAATTGTATTTACTTAAATGTGATTTGAGAAAACCTTACGGTAAATTACTAACCCTACGTTATGAGAATATATATATTTTTTTTTTATTTTTAACTGAGAAAAAATTAGCAATAGCGAAGAAGAGCACGTGTATATCTATATAAAGCTTTGGATTCGAAGGTCTAGACACATGCAACACACCTTAATTATTATTTGAACACTTGAGTTTTGACTTTTATTTTGATTTCCACTCTATTAATTCCGTTATTTTTTTGTTTCTATTCTGTTTTCCTCAATTCTATTCCATCCCTTTGTATATGAATTCTTTATCTCACAAATTTTAATTTTTTAGGTGGTCTAGGAGGTGGTGGTGTAATCCAAGGCACAGCTTCCGAATCGACTCATATGTCGTTACTGGCAGCCAAAGCAAAAGCAGTCACGACTTTGCTCAAAGCTAATCCTCACTGGAAAGCCGCTGATATTCGTGATAGGCTCGTTGTATATGCGTCTGATCAGGTACAAAACCACCTACAACTTTGATTATTAATTAAGCTCTCCAGGCAAATATATAGTTTAACTGCACTAGTTGAAAGAACCCATATGTGTATTTAAAATCTCGTAAGTGCTACTATGCATGTAAAACATGAGGTTAATTTTAGAAAGAAAGTATCTCCTGTACTGTTGCCTGCTTCACCAATTGCATCGCACATGCGAACCTAAAGCGCTAAATCAATATTATAAAACCAAACATTCCACGTCGACTCGAACGTGCGAAGGCGTGTATTTCGCAGTTCCCAGATAACAGATTTCAAACTGGATCCTCTACAAATTGCCCCCTTCAATGCTGCCTTGAAAGCTATGGCAAATGAAGTAGTAAATCAACTAGGGCAAGAAATAAAAGACCAGTGTTCTGTCTAAAAACTAACCCAACTTTAAAAGCGAAAAACCTACGCGTTAACCGACCGAGTAGAAAAGCCTTGGAAAAAACGAAACACGAAACTACATGCTTTTGTTTTGTTAGATGTGGAAAACGCATTTCACACTATGGTAGGACTAGGCAGAAAAGAGATTTCGGCTTACCAGAAGTTTATACTCTCGCCGTACCTAGAGAACAGGTCGTTACTGGTCGACGCATCGAATATCGATCACGGCTGGGGCTCTGCAGGATTTACTTGCTGAACCGACTTTTTGGAAACTAGGCTACGACTACGTGCTTCTAGTGTCAAACACGCCGAGTGACTTCAAGTTCATTATAAATGCCGATGATGCTCATTGAACTTCAACGAAAGACCAGTTATAGAGATACATAGCCGGTTAACTAACCATAATCTAGCTATTGCGCCACACAAGTGAAACAACCTTATTGACAGCACGGAAACAGTGAACGAAGGACCTCCAGATTAAGAGTGAGGGTCAAAACGTCAAAATCAGATGCAAAAATGTGCGGGAAAGGAAATAACATGGAATGCAGAGCAATGCGACCACACAACTCTACAACGGACATGAGGAGATACAGCGTTCGCGAAACTAGACCTCCAATCTAAGAAATTCAAAGAAATTTCCAATATACCTTTCTACCAAACCGAGTGGGAATGCGGACAAGGCTAGAAAATGAAAAAGTTAAGCAAGAATGAAGAACGAAAATGATAAAGCGAGACAGCTGAGGTCGGAAATCGATTCTGGAGATTATAAGAAAAATGATTTGTAAAACTCTTAATAATAATCAAATAAAGTGCTGTATAAGAGCTTACGGGGAATTACAGAACTCATACAAGGAAATACGTATTTATATTAACTCAATATCAAGGTTTTACGTGCATGGCTGATAAACGAAAAAATAAAAAAACGCTTTTTAAGCTTTTTATTCAATAAAAAAAAGAAAAAATTAAATCACTGAGCTGCTTGAATCGCTGCAGAGATCTTGGTTGTCAGACGAATAATTGGCAGTGAAGCAATGTGAAAGCCGCTCATCAATATTAAATTGTCCAGATAAAATTCTACTAACAAATCCAGCTTTACGACATAACGCTACACAAATTGTACTAAAAAACATGTCCAGCTATGTTCATGTGATACATATTCACATAATCCAGCTATATATTAGTTTTTCTAGGTATTGTCGAAATTCTTCAGCTTTATTGTCAACGAATATAATGTATCACGAAACTGCATTCCATTTTAACCAAGCATGTTGACACTATTTTCATGAAGTATGTTTTTCTAGGAAGACACTAAACTATTATGAGAATTTCATTGCGTGAAAAATAATATGTATAATCTGTGCTCTTATTTGATTAATAATGACCATAACACATATCACTTCCTTTACTAGCATAACCGCGGATTGTCAAGGGGTATTTCAATATACAAGCGTACGTAAGACGGACATGACAAGTTTTGTCTATTCCAAGTGACAAAAATCTCTTTCTAACTACTTTTCCTAAATGACAGGCACACTCTTCAGTGGAACGTGCGGCTCTTCTAGCTTGCATTAGATGCCATCTCGTGAAGGCTAACGAAGAGACTCTCGCTATGAAAGCAGTTACACTAGCAAAGGTAAAGCAAGCAACCAAGACTGAGGATCTTTCAATGTCATATGTTATTGTGCACGTAATATTTATTATACTGCCCTATATATGATTAAATTCGTAAGTGCGCAAGTCGTACATTATATGAATGCTTGTTACTTAGTGCACTAACTTTTCGTTTTTAATCATGCTTACTTGAGACCCCTGCAGAACAAGTCTCGTTTCGCATTTCTTTTTAATATTTAAAGCATATCGTTCCTAACAGCGTGAAACACCCACTGTACGCCTGTTGTATTCAGACGTCAAGAAGGTCCTATTCCTCTAAATAAGAATCTTTTGCAGTAGACAATGAAAAGGTATCAGATTCGATAAGATAACTGAATGCATCATCTTTCATTTAGGGTAAGTGAACCTTTAAATTACAACGAATTTAGTCTAAAAATCACCCAAAACAAAATCAGTTGCAACCTACATAAGCTTTTGTATCAAGTTTATGTATATGGATCACATAAGTTATTTAGTGCCTTTGTATAAATATTTTGGTGGTTCAGGGCGTGCAGTATCTACACATATTTATCCATAAACAATCTGTTTGGATAGATATTTATTATACAGACAATTAGCCCAACGATTTTCCTTTGTTTTTACTATGACCATGAAAACACCCATGGCGATTCGCCTAATGATGGTTCGCAAACGATGATTCTTTTTCAAAATATAACTACTCCAAGCTACTACTGCGACAAGATGATTGGTGATCAGAGTATCCGCTGTGCACTATCAAATATGAAATTTTGCGAAATTAGTGCAATAGCGAATGCTCAGTATCCTTCTATATATATATGCTATCAAATTCTAGCAAGTGCTTATTGCACTAGGTGTAAAATCCGCTGCAAGAGTGTACGACATTGATATTTGTCTGCTCGACGTAAGGCAAGCCCGTTTAGATGCAGGAACTTTACTAGAACAGCTAAGGCATATAGCAGATAAGCAGGAACCTAATTCATAAGGTTGAGATAGGGCAACTAGTAAATCAAAACGAAGTTCCCACTGCACAAAGAGTGAAGGTAAATTAGGACCGATCTGAGTAAATCTTAGCGAACTAAATAAAGGTGTATGACTCGAGACTCAATTGGTCGCCAAAGTACGGGTACGAAAAAGGTCGCGAAAATTAAAGAAGCCTGCAAAAAAATGAAAAAGGTATGAACCAGGATTAGAGGCTTCCCAGTAAATCCCAGAAAGCAAGACAAATCGTATTCAAGGTAAGCGAAGAAAAATTACAGGCGGAGCGTGTAAAAAGGCTTACGCGATAGCCCGCGTCTACCCAGGTGTGAGGCCGTCAAATTTCTTAAATTAACCCATTAGTTACACAGTTGAAAATAATCTCCATGCTGTAAAAAAGATGAAAACCTATTGAGTTTCAGGACAGGGTTGACTGTAAGCGGGAAGATTATTTCTGAAAGAGTAGAAAAATGCGAAGTAGACATCCAATTAGAACTGAAGCCTGTTGAACTAAGGAGTTCATATAGGCTGCTCTACCTCTTCGTTACAGTGGCTGAGGCATCTGATTGTGAGGGAGCTGATTACGGAAATGGACGAAAAAGAAGATCTTGCAGAAAGCCAGTTCAAACTTAGAAACAATTGATCGATTTTATGCCCACAGATTTAGTCATAGACCACGTAAGTATCGTATCCTATGCAGATGGTGGCTGCTGTCAGGAATGAGACAGAACTGGATAACAAGGCAACCATAGTCTCAGACAATTGAGAGACTAATATAGCAGACACCAGTTAAAGCTAACACATGAGATGACGGAGAGAAGAAAGTGCAGGAACACAGACATAAACCTGGGGAGACATCTAGTCTAACCAGCAAAAAGTAAGCATGTGGGCGTCAGATTTGATCAGGGCTAACAAAAGATAGATGTACAGAGGACAACCTTAGTAGCATCTTTCAGCGGGTTGAAATTGATCCGGGTAAGAGAAGTGTTAACGTACTTGCTCAAGTAGCGGATTTCGTAGTTGTTTGGACGGTTGCCTTCTGTTAGTCATAAAAGAAACTGAAAAAGGACTAAAGGTTACTTGAGAAAAGTACAGCGGAGGCTCATTTCTTGAATGAATACAGCATTATAGACTGCTACAACTCTTATCTCGATGGTCCCAAGTGCGCTGGTACCGGGGAACATGATCGAGGGGTAAGAAGAAATATATCACGATGAGGTGCTTACATGAGGGAAGGCTGAAATTTTAACACGAGGTGATAACCACGATAAGAACAGTTTCTTGAGCTAGGAGGTTGATACTTCACATCGAAGAGTGGTAGTTGACCCATTTCAATGGAAAAATTACGCCCCCAAAAACCCACGTTATTTCAAAACACCAGGGCTCAAAATGTGTACATCTTAGACTTTAGAACAAAGAGACCTATAAAGAACAATAAGCAGCGGAGGTCGAGGTAAGGATTATGAGCGACAAGTTGTGAATATGCCGACAGGGAACAGTTTAAAGGTTGCAAACATTGTGTTAAGTAATTTGTAAGTTGAGAGATGCCGGCGAAAATTTGGAAGTACCGGTGAATCGGCACCGTAGAACAAAACGTCAGGTTATTGTTTGTACGCCTTTGATAATATTGATAGCATTACGTGTAATTTCCTGTCTATGTCGTTAAATAATCATTCCCACAGCTTAAGCAAAATCGTAATATATGATGCAGTGCCTTAATCTCAGTGTTTAAATGCCGTGCCTAGATAATCATTGATTTAAACCAGCTTTGTGCACCCACAGACGATCAAACTATTAATTAAAAATTTATTTCCGCGACACGCTATACGAGATTTGGGGGCACAACATTTTTTTAGTTTCAAATACTTGAGTGCAAAGCACTTGAGCTCGCATGAAATAGCAAACACTAATATAATGATACTACTATATTTCAGGTGATCGAAGATGACAGACAGTTAGGCTTTCTGCCCATGGCTGTGGTTGTTACATTGGGAACAACAAATACGGTTGCGTTTGATGAGCTCGACCATATCGGTCCACTTTGTTAGTTTCTCAAATTTTTGACATCAGGGTACTGCACTATAGTTGCGACAAAATTCAAAAAAATTTGAATATTTTTAACTGTATGCGGCGATGGCGTAGAGGGATAGTGAGATAAGAATCAATAAGAAAAGCATTGTTTATCAGGAAATGACTACCGTTAATATATGACTATTTTATATCGAATACAGGCGCTAAGGAGAAGCTATGGCTCCATGTTGATGCAGCATATGCCGGTGCAGCTTTTATCTGCCCTGAATTTCGACCATTGCTTGCGGGAGTCGAATACGCTGATTCGTACAATTCGAATCCACACAAATGGATGCTCGTTAATTTCGACTGTTCAACTCTCTGGTATACACGCTAGACTACTGTTTAAAAAACTAACAATGTTGTAAGTTGTTATAGTAGATTCTTCCTGGCAGTGTCATTTACTATACTCTACTATGTACAGTACGTAGTTACCAAAAATAGTTCTTACAAGTAGATCGTATTAAAAAGAAGCAGTGCCCTCTAACATAAGAGTTTAGAGAAAACAAAATCGATAAACTTCAAATGAAATATGTCAGGGCTTAGTCCTGAAATATTTTCGGATTGATTTTTCAAGTTCTGGCAAACCACCTTTGAAAAATTAGCCCAGATTGAAACTGCTAAATTGAATTAATACCTTAAGTGAACAAACACATTTTAGCTAAAGACGCAATGAACGAATAACAAATCTGATTAAAAAGGGAAGAAACTCGATACAAAGACCCTTCAGTCCACTTCAGCTAAAATCAAGAAAGTGATAGTACAGTGTATTGAAATGAAGTTCAATACCTTATAAGAGCCTAAATTTTCGTTTGCTAATATTTATCCAACTTTTGAGAGTGTACACGTGTTGCGAACTCTGCGAGACATAATGTCAGAACATTAAAAGCGTTAACAAAATCCATAGAATAGACTAAAAGTTAAATAATATAAAATGTTTTTCGTTGACAAAAGTGCGTTCCCCTTCTTGTGCAAATCACTGTTAGAAAATGGATTATGTAGTATGCCAACTCTTTTTTGGGTCTGTCGATTCAGTCAGTATTCGCTAGGATAATGTTTCTGCTCGCATCTTTCTCATATCCCAGTTTTCCACGCAGTGCCGCCTCTTACTCTGCTTGCCAGATAGCTATGTCACATCTGTTTAATTTCGCTCTACGTCAGCTTTGAAATTTCACGGGATCGTTCCTGCTAAAAGTAGGATCCCAGAGGTATGCAGTCCTATACGCTTAGGTTGTACTTAGGCAGGGGTGTCCTAAGTTTTTAGCAGTGATCACCTGCTTCCGCTTTTCGTTGATATTAGTGTAACCAAAACTAGAGTCCTGAGTAGGGTTATGTATTCGGCAAATCCGAAGATCCTTCCTGGTTTCTTGGCCTATAGTAGAATATCTGATTCAAAAGAACCGCACACCCAGAGCAAGGAAAAGAATTAGCTAAGCAATTTGATCGAACTATTGGGCAACGAAACGAGTCAAGTAATGACATGACTTAGACAAAGCAGGGTTTACTGAAATAGGACGATGAGAAAACGGTAAGAAAACAATAACGATTGTTGTCATAAGGTAACTGTGTAGTGTAACAAGGTAGCAGAACAGCTGCGCTGATTTCGAATTTAGAAGTCAGGTAACAAGTCAAGCAACTTGAATTGAGAAGTGTAATAGGGTCATGTTAGGAAGCAATTCAGCGTAAATAACGTGTGAAAAATATTCGAATAAGTTAGTAAATCTAGGTGCTTACAAGTGAAATCGGGATGTTGTATGATGATGTACATGTGCATTGTTGCCCGTTGTTATACAAAATTAATGGCGACAGGCATTCATAACCGATATCCTGCATGAGTAGCGCAACTATTTTTGTCAATAGTAGCGTAAGCGCATTTTTCGCCCTAATTACAGAAGAAAGAACGGGAACTTTTAGTACAATAATATATGTTAATTATAGCAATCCCTGCTGTTCACCGCACAAAATTGATTGACTAACAGTAGATTAACTATTTTTTTGAAAAAGAGAGTCTTGAGAAAAAAAGTTCATTTTAGCTCAAACATTTTCAGACTTGCTCCGGAAATTTCCTTTGGATTATTTTGGGAAACGCAATGGCCGACGCGCACACATAATTAAACATTACTTTTTATTGGATTAGGCCACAAGAAACATAGACACTATTTCTAAAAAGCTTCGATTGTTTTCTAAATGTGATCATATTTCGCACTATAAAGTGGGTTGTCGGTCAAATTCTTGCTTGCTGTTATGCACTTGAACTTCAGTTAGAACGTTCTATCGGGTGCGCACCTTAGCGGCAATGTTATGCAATCCAAGGTTTTTGTCTTCTATTCTAAATTCTTAATTAATATCTAATTTATTATTTCATATGGACACTACGCTGCAGCATGTCAAATTAGGATTGTAACAGTGGGTAATATTTACTATGTGCGATTTTTTGTTTAGAAAGTAGTTGCTATAATTATTTAAGATAAGAAACGTCTGTTGAACCTTGTTATTTATCTTATTAACGTTTGAATGCATAGATACTAAGAATAATTCTATATGTGAAATTCTATAGCTCAAACTAGAAAATTCGATGTCTGATGCCCTCATCATGGACCTAAGTATCTATAATTTTCGGAAGCGTTTGACAATACTGTATCATCTGATTAGAAAAGTACAAACAAAATTAATTCTTAATTATTTGTAACCTACGTTCAGATTCAACAGAAGGCCATTGTATTTGCTAGCGATGCGTACTTTTAAACTTCGTCAATTTCAGAATTCGTATATACAAATTATTGAGTATCTGTATAAGCTAGTTTAATATTAGGTTTACATAATGTATGTGCATATAAGTTTTTTTATTATACTGGACCTTAAGTGGTTCGTTAATTCTTCGAAAGCAACAGGTGCTGTATTTTCAAGCTAGTTTACACAGGAAGTTTGATTCACCCAATGATTTTTTACTTTGTAGTGTGGTATGTGTGGTGAGGTAGAAACTTCTCCAACCAAATTCGCGCATTATACTCGACGTTTTGAAAAAAAGCCCATTTGATACAAATATCCTAAATCTACAAATCCAATTCTTATCAAAGGCTGACAAAAGAAACTCGGGAAGTAAGAACGCAGGTGAAACTTTTGTCCTGCGCTGGCCCAGTGAATGTCTTGGCGTACTACTAATCTCGACCGTGCTGAATGATTCACAACAGGATTCGACATCGGGAGGACTTCGAGAACGCATTCAAGGTCGATCCGCTTTACCTCAGACACCCTTTTGAGGGCAGTGAAATGCCTGATTATCGGGTGAGTACCGAACCTGGAATGGCCACATGCGTTTGTGGGCTGACATTACTTTTGAGCTTATTGCGTTTTTCGCATTTTGTTATAGAGTTAGGTGAAATATTATTTTAACAATGTGCAATTATGCATATGCATTATCTAAGTCCAAAAATAAATTATAAAAGTACACGTCATTCAAACATATGTTTCATTACTGCTTGCGTAATGTTCGTTAGCATTGGGGAGTGCCTCTGGGTCGACGATTTCGCTCTCTCAAGCTCTGGTTTGTCATGCGTATGTATGGAGTAAAGGTAGGTTCTAGGAGTATTAGCAAATTTCAGAAATCTACTATTATTATTATTGGTGTCAATTTTTTTATTATTAAGAATATTAACCTCATAAGTAATGTGATTCATTTGTACGATTTTTATCATCGTTTTTATAATATACATAACTCATTCAATAAAAGAAGTCGATCAATGTAAGGATGCTCATAGGCCTTATTGAAGAGTTGTTTCACGAATATAAACCTTTTCGTTTTCTTCAATTTGTATATGCGAGTGAATAATATATTCAAGCTAGAACACGTCCACCCTTTGTCTATGACCATTTAGCGGGTATTATTATTATTGCATTATTTTCGGTATCATATTATTGCAAAAAATGCCACGCATGTTCTCGACATATTAGTCTAACGTATATGCGTTTACAAATTATCCAATAAATGAAATATCCTTTTTTATGAGCTAATTTTTATAGGAAAAAAAAACAGGTGATAATCTGAGGAAGCTATATATCAGCTTCTTTATTGTGTTTGTATTGACAGATTCATGTGGAACTGGGAATTCGAAATGTATAACTAGCGAGAGCAGTCTAGTTCAATCAGCATGAATAGTTAGCGCATTCACTTGAAATATGTTCAGTATTTGTCCTAATCATGTTACAAGCATTATTGCCCATTATTAAAATCTTAAAAAAAGCAAAATGAAACAAACTGAACTCATTTTTATATAGGGTCTACAGGAGTATATTCGAAAAAGTGTCGCTCTAGCCAAGGAGTTCGAACACATGATACAACAAGACGAGCGATTCGAGATCGTCTTTCCTACCACACTTGGTCTCGTCTGCTTTCGATACAAGGTTTGATTCTTATACTAAGCCGGTTTGTAGAAGTTAAAGTTAAGAAGTTCAAAGCTTTACGATGAAAGGACACTTCGTCATTTCATATAAGAACTGTTACTTTGACTCAAGCATTCTGATACCCGCTCAAGCAAAAATAGAATAGTGGTTTCAATAAAAAAGGGTAGGTATGATGGTAGTTTACATCACAGGTTTCTGGATCAACAACAGCATATAGATAACGATAGAATGTGTTCATTATTCTATGGTCATCATATCATCGACATCATCTTAGAATGAAGTCGCGCGAATGTTCAAAAATGGCTATTACGTTTTGCGGGGTATCTTTTTAGTAATATGTGAGCACAATTTGATTATATATGTTTTCATTCCGTCCAACAGAATTTAGCAATTCAATACCTAGAACTTATGGTCAAGTTTTTGGTCATTAAAGGCTATGCAGGAGCGCATACAGCCAGTTTAAATTTTTGTACAAACGGTGTGGCTTTGGGCAGTACCGTGCTTGAAAGGGACTTCCGATTTTCGTAGTGCGATTTATTAAAGCTACCGATTTGCCAAGGCAGATAGGACATTGAGCGAAAGAATTAGCAAAGCAATATTTCTTCGAGCACGAATCGACCGAATTTGACGCAGATGTCACCTCAAATCTTGCGTGCTCATCTTACATAGGTTACAGTTCCTCCTCTGTTTCAAGATTGAATTTGGTGTCAACACTCTAGCTATATTCGGCAAGATTAAGGCAAGCCATAGCGACTCAAATCCATAAATCTTATATTTTTAGGTTGATAACAAAAAATTGTCGTTAGAGACGGCAGACGGCGCCCGCGTCGGATCGGTTGACCATATTTTGTTGAAAAAGCCCCAGAGTAATTGTTTTGATTGTTGAGCGTGCGTCTTATTGTCGCTAGGAGTAATTATTCGGCATAGAGCTTAAAAAGGTGTCCGGCATCTTCACTACTTCGTAGTAGGAAGTGCTGCCGAGAAAAAAATTTTTTGCGGAGTTAAAGGCGACCGTGCAGTAGGATCCATCATTTTTCAGATCTGGTTTAATCGCTTCAGACCCGCAGGTTTCAACTTAGGCAACAGACCATGCTTCGGACCACCATAAGAACGTAACGACGGCGAGCTGCAGGCACTTCTTAAGCAACATGCGGCGCAGTCGACACGAAAGCGTTATGCACACCTAGCAGTGGCCCACATGATTAGAGTCAATTATTTCCATGCGCTAGAAAAAAATTTAAAAGAAAAAGATTAAAAAAAGAGAAAAGAAAACATCGGTAATCGTCTGATAATGTTTTTTTCTGTACGACGTTGTTACTGGCGATAAAAGAAATCTTTGAAGTGCAATCCGGATGGTTAGACACCGAACGAGCTTCAGTTCGACGAAATAGTGCTCGAAAGGTGCACTTCTGCTTATCGTTGAATGAGAAGAGAATGTTACACTATAAGCTACTGAAAGCACAGGAATGGATTATAAAAGATAGCGAATTAATTTATTCGTTTGAACCATAAGGTGCACATGCATGTCATGTGGTATTGCTATATGACAACACTACACCGCGTAGTGCTTTAGTGTTCCGAGGAACGCTAATGGGCTACCTACGGGAAACCCACAACAAATGTGGCCCGGACATCGCTCATTATTTTGCTTGCTATCACTTGTTTCGGTCAATGCCGCACAGCTAAGATAAGAAATATCAAGGAGCCTAATATCAAGAAGCTTTGTGCCTTTTACGCATTATTTATAAGCATTAGTACGACCACTAGCGTTAAGATACTAGTAGTAGAATAGCAAACAAATAACTGTTTTTGCACATAAGCCTCTAAAAATTTCTCACTCCTTTTTGGTTCAATTATAACCATCTGTTTTCTTCATTTAAGTAATTCATTTTTTTTCCAAAACTGTAAGCCTGCAGAGCTCTTTTCGCTTTAAATGTAGATGTAATTAGGAAATAATAATTTTACTAGAAGAGTTTTCAGTCGACGTTTTACTGATATTTACGTTTGGTGTATCACCATTTTTTGTAGAGGCTCAATGTTGTATTAAATGATGAGTATTAAATTTACGAAGTCTCTTCTTCAATTTGCGTAAAGACAGGCCTCTACGTGGTTCTCTCTAGTTTTCTAATAACAACTGCTCTAAAAAGAATGCCCAATTAATGACGAATTCCTAATTTCTCATAGATATTTCTCTTCTGTTCTGTGAGAGTTATAGCACTATATGATACAAATATAGCGTATATAAATACTATGAGAAAGAAGGTGAGCATTATTAAAATGTAAGAGAAACACTACAGTCATGCATGAATTTCCTACATTATTTCGTTCTAGGTTTTTTTACATATGATTTCGCAATATTTGGAACCCACTATTGGCAAGTAAAAGTTAACAATAATGGTACTAATAGATAATGTTAATCTATTAACTAATGGAGTAATCTGTTTTGCACTTCACAGAATATCTGACACCTTAGGTATTTCCAGTTCCTCAATCTGATGAATTAGAGTCATGCGCATCTCTTTTTGGGTGCGTTACCACAAAAAACAAGAATGATGCCACGTTGGTTCGAATCTCCGCGTTGGCAAAAATCATTACCGGATACTAATAATCAGGAAAATAACGAATCGAGGAAAAATTAGGAGTTAAAGACGATAAGCGTTTAATATTAAGTTAAATAACTGCTATGCCTTTTCAAAGGTCTGGTGGAGAAACCCCATTAAGACCCACTTCGATTAGTCCTTTTGTAAGAGCAAATCCTTAACGCAATACCAAACAGCAGGTGATTTCAAAAACCTAAGTAACTCGTAGTGTTAAAGACTAAGCAGGATGAGGTTCTGTACAAACAGGGTTTCTCTACCTATCTTATATAATCTTGCTTCTAGTACTATGGTGTAGTGAAGTTTGTGCCACGAAAAGGTAACCCAGTTCCAACCGGCTAAACATCTTATACGTAAGTAGGAGAACTCAAACGCGTAGGATATCTACCAAAAATAGGGATCATCTTTATTAAGAAGTAAACTAAGTTGGAAAATTATCCTTGCACCTGGCTAATAAAAAGTGGATCCGTACTGCAAACAGGTTAGGCATTTGCGAACTAAACAAATCATAAGCTAAAAGTAATCGTAGTTCAATCCCATCTTTACCGATAATTGTTCTTTAAGAAAACTTAGAAATCCATAGTAAATCACCAATATATATAATGATCTTGAAGGAACATGCACTCCGCCGTTACTTACACCTGATGAATTAACATAAAATGTTAGAATCGGATTGCAGCAAAAATAACTTGTTTTAAAAGAAACAAGAATAGACCGTTGGATGGCTATTACTTGAATGAGAACATTTTTATATCACTTAGCATAAAATATGCGATTATTTCGGTCGCTTTTATTAGAAAAACAACTCAGCTTTATACCCAAAGCCTTCAATAGGATGACTTATTGTCAGTGACTCAACGATTAGTAGCAGCTGTCCTACTTCTACCAAGAGAACTTTACCTCAAAACATCTTTTTGCTGCTTCTCATGCGCCTGTTGATCGGCGCTTCAGTCATTCATTTATTTGGACGACATACTTTCCCAATAGAACAGTTCACAAGGAAGAAGGCCATCATTTTATGAAATTACTTTTTTGGAATACAAAATCAGCTCTTACAACCCGTTATTTCTACCTTTTCTAATTCATTCTACCATTATTTCAAATCGTTCGATATGATGGGCATTGTCGTAACAACCTAAAACGCGTTAGCCCAGGTGTTCACGACCGAGGAGTCTAGCGGGGAAAGAAATACCCCCACGATAGATGACTTACCCGTATTCAGTAAGATAATGTTCCATACCGTATTTTTACTGTTCCCATCATTACGCATATTATGTTGAATTCACACCATACACATTATTCACATCTGCCTAGCTCTTCAACCTTCCTACATCAATCAAGACTCGAATACACTGCCTAATCATCGTGTAGTCCTTACACATCGTCACTGGTCATGCCTTTATATAGCTGGTTTTACGCATTCTGACAGCTTCCAGTAGCTGCTAGCATTCAGTGTTTACACAAGTGTGAACGTGTTTATATCAATTTCACAGCTAAACTGCGTAAACAATAGGGCAGCCAACTGATATACATGGGATACTAATAATAGTAATTATTCTGTTCTAACTACAGTGAGGCCAGCCTCACTGCAATGGCCGCCAGAGAATACTCGCGACTTAGCCTGACGTGGTAAAATGCAATCAGCTTCGAAGGGTAACCGTGTCATTTCTATCTGGACAAATAATTATGTTTGTTAACAATATTTATTTTCTCCAATCAGTGGTAACAAGTAGCACAGCTCGCCGTAACGATGATTAGACATGAGCATCTTAAATTGGAAGTCTTTCCTCTATTTCGTTAGACTTAACCGACTGTATCCGCACAATACAGACTGTAGCTACATTTTACTAGTGACCATTTGTCGCTTCACTTCCGACTGGATTTAACGACTTCTGAAGTACGTGTGCGTCGGCCGGTTTGATTCGCTTGTAGTAGTTTTGCATCGTATCGACCACCTTAAAGTCAAATCTGTCGTAGAATTTTAACGCGCAGTCGTTCTGGACTTGAACGTGCCTGTAAAAGTCATTACAAAAAGCTACTTTAACGGGCCTGACTTATCACATATACTATCCGATCTCGACATACATTCTAGCGTAGGTAACACCTAGAATATACCTTTGAGACAAAAAAATACACTAAGTAATCCGACAAGCGTAAATACCGCAGGCGAAAATAAAACAATTTTTAATATAGAAAATATTTCTAAGCCTATTGCGACTATTTAATCATTTTGTACTTCTCTGCTTAGAAGGACATCGATAATACGAGAAGTCAGGCTTTTCAAAATAGTCAAGTCATGGTATAATACCGACCGTGCTTGCAAAATTTACTTACAAGTAAATTGAATTAAAATTTCCATCTTTCTTAGCGTATTCGAGCACATGTTTTAGTAACTTCGTCCCGATGCCAAGTCGCCTATAAGGTGCAAGACAACCTAGGGTCATAATGTACAGACGACGTTGACCCATCTCAGTTTTATCAACGCGACAGCAAACCGCCCCCACTACGATGTCGTTACAGTATGCTAAACGGGCTAAGTCTCCTACCTGAGGAATGCGATCAATGACCGACGTTAACGATTTATTTGAAGAAACTACACGGACAATCGTCATGTTAAAATCAGATATCGAACATGAAGGAAAGATAATATACAGATCGCTAGTTTTGTAATAGATGGGATCAAAAATTAAGCGCACGACATTTTATTATCTACCTCCACTTATCGAGTGATTTATAACTATAAGCTTTCATCTCATCATTTCAAGGAAAATCGATTAAATTAATGAATTTGCAGAAATAAGAGATTAACAAAAACTAACTAAAGCTCTTAGGTAACATTTAAAACAAAATCTATCTTTCTGAATTTTAAGCCAGGGTTTCAGGTTTTAAAAACCAATTTCGTACGTTCAACATCAAGCCAAATATTGAGTTATTAACCAACAATGACCGTCCTACCTCAAGAACATTCTGGTAGAATTTATCGTTGTAGATAACTGGAAAAACAACGCTGTTTAGAACCTTTAGCTGGCGATAATTATGTGGCGTCACCGCCCCTAATTCGATGCGATGTAGCCTGCAATAAATAAATCGTCATCTTAGGTGTCATCCAACGAAAAAAATCCAAAAATGTGTCCGCCCGATATTGAAAATGGACTAACATAGACCACACATAATTATGCTCTTTTTAAGAGCCTATTATAAATATAAATCAGAACGTGTCATATTAACAAAGTATAAATTAAATTCTTGAAAGCTTGCAGTAACAGAAAGTGAATTGCTTTAATATTTATCAAAATTAGCAGTATCTTAATAACATGGAAGAAATCTTTGAGAACTTAGTTGTATAACACACTGTGCTACAAAACAATAAAAAAATGGTACATTGACAGAGGCACTCCTGGGCACTAACGTATGCTAAGACGTGTTTTTTGTAGAGGCCAATATGATAATTCTAAAATACACTACATAAAAACGTCGCGTGTTTTAGATCCAGGTTCTACTCAACACAGGATCGGAGATTCGTTCATCAGTAAGATACACTTACTTTTCAGTTTTCTCGGGCATTCTGTCCACCGTTGCCTGTTGGTTGTGATGTTGTCTTAGCGTGTAATGGTGCTTACAAAAAAGTCTTGCTGCGGTCGCTAGAAATAACTTCACAACTAGTTTTACGGGTTCAGCGAGCTTCTAAAACTAACGGAACCCCAGTCTTCAAAAATATGGCCTAGTCCTAAAGCATCCATCCACGCAATACTCAGGATAACCCTATACAATCCTTCTGTAGCATCAGCAGCCTAGGTATAACCAACTGCTCAGAAATGAAATTCATGGAAGACACACACAAATCGGTTCAGCGGGAAACACTCATCAGCAGTCGTACGTTCTTTTTAAAATATCGTACTGTTTGGGGTAGTAGTAAACAAAAAAACGAAACCATTTGAAAAGCGTCCGCTGAGATTGTACGCTGGCGCCAAACTTGGATGTTGCTACTAGAAAGCCCGAATAGTCATTATTTGTTATAGAGCCTAACGGTTTTGAAATAATACATTAGGATTTGTGATTATTCAATGGTGCTGGGTGAAAATAATTAAATTTGCTACCTTTTTCAGACGCTATCGACGTGAAACATAATTTTATAACGGCGATACTTCGTGACCATTGAAACCTGAAGCAACACAAAAAAAAAGAATAAATTATCAGTTGCATGGCTTAACCGTTGTTGCAAAACCATTGTTTGCATATTTAAAAAGAATTAATTATATTCGTTTGCAAGAAAAACTGCAGCTAAATGGATCAAGAACAAACATGATAAAATGCTTACGGAGCTTTCAAAAAGCCCCAGGCTTTACTTTATTTGACATGTAAAAAAATATAAAGCTAGCTTTTCAATTAAAATTATTATTATATTATTATATTATAAATATATTATTGCATATAATATTACTGTTGGTGAATCACTTATAATACATCGTCCTACAGTATTGAACCATGTAATTGATAGATATTTATTTTACTGAGCTGTTGTCATCTCATCTTATTTCAACAGGGTACAAACCGCGAAAATAAAATGCTTCTTGAAAAAGTCCATGAGCGTAAAAAAATTTTCCTGTCTCCTTGTGAAGTCAATGGAAGGTATGTACATTAGTTGAAATGTTATTCCATACAGCGCGATATTGTTGCAGTGCAAGATCAATACAATGTTAAAGATTGCAAACCGCGTACTGCTTGTAACTCGAACTACATGATATTAATTCATAGATAAAAACCATTCTCTATTTCGTCACTGTTTTACTCACGAAAGTTTAAAACCTTTCTAAATTGATTTTTATGTAAGTGTCCTGCATGTAAGGCGCGCCATATTTAAAACTATCGTTTAGTAATGACTTTAAATTAACTATGGTTGCTATTTTCGCTAACAAAGCTTATGCGACCTATGTTATTTAATAATTGCATAACTATGATTAACTAAAGTTCCAATGACGCATGAAGATTAACGCAAAATGTTAGTGTAATTTTTTTTATCGTTTTCATGGTTTCTGACTCTCAAATTTAGTAGTAGTTCAGGTAGCTATATTCAATATTAGTTACGTTTATTTTATTGCCGAAAGAATTTTTGCAGAATGCTTTAGTTGTCTAAATTGCCGCTTATAATAGTCAAATTAAGTTTCGATAACCGGCAATCCAAATTTCCAGGTATATTCTGCGTTTTGCGATTTGTGGCCGTCTAACAGAGACGACAGACATCTTGTTCGCTTGGAGCGAGTTGCTTACCGGGCTGCATGCAATGATTACTGAAACTACTAAAACCTGGTTCGTATCCTTTTGAGTAAAGTGCGAAATGTTGGCAAAGGCATTTCACCATATCATTACGCGCTCGTCTTTATTAGTAGAAGCTTCATCTTTCATAAGACATTCACGTTTGCTGACGTTTACGGGTTCAAATATTTCCAAGAAAACTACCATATCTGGCGGGGTGTAAACGAGAACTCTGCTTGTCTCATTAAAGTTAGCCCAAAGCGATATTTCAAAGCAGATATTTCCCGTGAAGTAGTATTTTTATGGGATTTGTCGGTTTTGCATGTATAAAGTGCATTGCGTATACTACTAGACTACATTGCTTTCGTAATGATGCAGCTGTAACGCGTTTGTCTATTAACTGGACGGGCTTGTGAGGTGGACTAAGTTTCTCGGTATGAATCTAATTTTTGGACTCTCTCAAATTTCGCGCATGAATTTTCTGAACCACGTTTTCATGCTGTACGCATAAAGTGGACCCAGAAAATACATGTGCAAAAATAGGCTCTCTGACTCCTTCCTGCGACAACCTTTCATACACAAATCTGAGCCCGAAATCGGAAGTTGTTAATATTATGGAAAACCTACCTTTGTTGATCGTATCGTACGCTTCGTTACTAAGTACTAGATAAAACTGATAAAAAGAACAAAAGTAAAAAAGCACAGTAAAGTAATAGTGGAAAAATCTAAAGGCTTTTTTATTGCATTTCAGTGTCGACGAGGAACAACAATTGAATGAGGGGGCGCTTGATAATGCAGTCTGGGCAGAAAAACACTGTCTGGTCGAGAGACTCCCGCTTCCAGGCGACAAACCCAATGAATTCAGGTAGAGTTGAGAAGTCGCCCGTCTGAAAAACACAAAACCTGGTGAAGATACTGCACGACGCTACATGCGAGTGACGCTCGTCAGTTAGAGGTGTATTAAAAAGCAAAAAGCAGCAAGCTTAAAAAGGGGCTATTTTCATTCTTCAAAAATCTGCTTTATTTGTCAAGAAATATATATCTTTTCAATTAAACTATTCGCAAAATGCTAAAAGATTAACACCAATTACTACTGCTAATTTTCTAAGGACCCAAGGACAAAGTGGCACTCACGTTTAGATACATCCGAAACTGTTTTAGTTCATTTAAATTTACATTTCTTGCGAAGTTTCCTGTAGATAATAGCTGGTTTTCAAAACGTTTATTTCTTATTTTTACATTACATTGCATTCATCATTTTTTACGCGTTAGTTCGATACGTTGGCAATATGCTGCTTTTAAAGTTAACGCGTCTCCAGTTCTAAATTATTGTGAGTCTGCGTTTCTATCTCACGTTTTAAAATAATGTGCTTGTTGAAAAGTTTTGCGTTTGTATTAGTTAAACAATTTATAAAACGTTTATGATGAACACTTTAACAATAAGTCAATTTGTAAAACAGCTGTAGTAAGAAATAGTTTTATGTTAAAAATAAAGAATAGGTGTCGATAACATATACAAAAAGGTTAATGTAGGATATTAGGACCCAATGGCCTTGTTTTAAAATATGTTACAGCAGTTGTGAATCTTGTAGGTAATAAATTGATCTTGAGAAGAAAAACACTTTCAACGATATGTTTATTATTACCTAGAAGTTAGTTGGCGACAATTAATATGAAAACACACCCGTCAACGAAGGTTACTTTTTTATTACGTGAGTAAATAATTGACGGGCATATGAGAATCTCAGCTCTTCTTTAGTTTCCTACAATCCTTTGCAGTATCTGTTAACACTTTTCTCTTAACTTGCGTTCTCTCTGTCATGAGTCGCGTTTCTCTGAATGTTTTAATGCGTTTACCCCTTAGTGCGTAACACGCCTATGCGCTCGTTCCGATTTGAACATACATTATTGTAACATATAGCAGCTACCTGAACTTATTGTTTTGATAGAGTAGGGTATGATTTTTTTGCTTTATGCTAATGATGTTTGGTTTATGATAAACGAAACCTTGTAGTTTTTATGAGCCAGTAAATTAACCATATTAAAAATATGTGTGATTCTTAATAAATTCAAAAAATTATTTAACGCTATAAAAACACATTTTTCGCAAATACCTTGTTGGGGCTTTCCTGTAGTTCGCAAATATGTACTACGTTATATTCTATTACAGACAGCAATATCAGATATGAAAAATAGTGCATGTTAATGTGATCTGTACGGCTTTATAAGATATAAACCTGTTTATTGCCTTTTCATTTTAGCGAATGTGTTCGTTGGTTGCTTTCATTCATATAATAAAATCCTTTTTTCGTATTTTTTCTCCATATAGTCAAATGTTTGACTGCAGCGAATTTGCTGACATATCAAAGCTTTGTAGATTTGAAGACGCAATAGCAGCTGAGGTCACAAATCAGTTGTAAAAACTATAGAACTGATTGTAAGCCAGGGCGGTTTTTATTTCATAGCTTTATTGATACGACAAAATAAATATTTACATTCTTAGTTCAATATCAAGACGTTATGTGCAGTGATCTTTCATGGCCATGTTACAAGTTTTCGAACAGCATCTGACAGAATACCCCTGTAGTCCACGCTCACGGTCCTTGAGGGTAATGCGTACGCGCTCCCTGTAGAGAAATGAATGAACCCTCAAACTATGTGATTGTCCAAATAACGGCCTGCTTTTGCTTTGGTTGGGCAATTATCTAGGTTGCTTCGATAATATAATATACGCTCCGGTAATATAGTCTAAGCCTTAATCATTCTACACGTTTTTGGTGATCTTGTTTAGACAACTGACGTTTAACCAAGGTTTTAGGTACTATCACCTAAAATAATTTTGGATGTTTACCGAGCCAGTCTTTACAGTCGAATTACGGCCACCTCCATCCACAAAGTCGGCCCTGCTCGAATCCTTCAAAGAAATACTGGCTCCTGCTTGGCATTTTGAATTTCCGGTATGCGCAGTCGAGCCGTACGAGGGCCTACAGATCGTAACAGCAGTAGAATGGATGATGAAATTGTTACTCGCTTGCGTCTTGTTTTAATATCTCGCAGGAAAGTCTACAGATGCATCTTTCACACATACAGTAGCCCAAGTTGACATGTCGTTCCACCCCACACTTGCCTCGAACATTGCCGTTGTCTAGTTTTAGCTCCTTGCATTGACAACCAATATTAAAGCTGTGACTCGCTGCAATGCTATTAATACTTGTACACGGCTCCTCATGCATAAAAGCTTTTATTGCCTTCAGCACATTTTACCCACCAAAAAGATAATATCCGTTTTTGTTGGATAAATGAAAACTACAATTTTCTCAAATGGTGTTGTCTTCGTGTTTCGTATTGTTAGGCAATTACTGCGATCGGAAGGCATCTTACATAAATCTTGTTCTCAACTACGCCAATGGTTACTCGGGCACAGAAGTCCAGGAGCAATGCGAAAGGAACGTCACATTGACCAGCAAAGGTAAAATTCGACACTTAAGGATCTGTTTGTATGTTTTAATTTGATCCCACTGTATATATTATGTGTGGTTACAACCATATATGTCTTGTTAGACGTAATTTGAATGCGGTCTGCTAAAGTACCAAACGGCTACCTTACCGGCGCAGCATCTCCAAGAACTTGGTGCAAGATATTATGTTGGCTTACATAATGATGACGTTAGCATAGTCCTTTCGTAGTGCGTTTAGCTTTTTGAGATGGCGAAGCAAAAAAAAACGTTGCTTATCTTCTTACCGATATATAACCTTTTTCCAAGATACTGACAGCAGTGTTACTAAAAGATTCCACGGAGTATGGTTGAGCACAGTAGTGGTAGCTTTGTTATCAGCTTATTTGAAGGAAGTTAAAAAGCAAATATCAATTACTGATGTAAATTGGTTGTCTTATTGGCGATTTAATGAATTATCCCTAGTAAGTACTAAAATTGTTTTTTAACATATTTTATTACAGGTGCAAAAACAGCGTAGATGCGAACCAAGCTGGCCCGGATTTAGAATTGCTGAGTACAGAAAAAGAAATTCCACGAGATTCAAGAACCACAAAGAGCTGAGAACTGAATTGTGCTCATAGTACTGGCCATTGAGGAGTCAGCACAATGAACGTGCCGAACCAGAGCTTCAGACAAACTTAGTAACTTATTTTTAAGTTCATTATGTTAAATAAAAAATCTTAACTCGTTAGTTTGATTTCTCAACGCTACATAAGCTCAGCTAAGCTTTAGCTTTTGAGGCTTCATGTATTTAGATAAAGGACATTTTTTTTAAATTCAACAGCAACGAAAATGATCTTTTTTTCTTCATACTCTTGTGTAGAGCATTCTTCTTGCCTTATCATTGCGGTGATTTAGTTCTAACATCTTGCTTTTAGTTAATTTGAATTGGAAGATACAGCCGGTACAACATGTATATGTGTATTAACATATCTTTAGTCGAAATAATTTATAAGAATTATTTACTTTTTGTTTAGTTCATCTACATTAACAGCAGTAATAATATACATTACCAAAGCATTCTCAAATTTAATGTCGCACTAATTTGTGTGGATCATTGAGATGCTATTAACCAACTAAACTTTTGTCCGTTGCTGGATATTCAATATTTTTTCAAATATCCCGGCGCCAATTTGATCGTTGATCAATTTAATAAATATGAAGTTACTGTATATTACATTGAGTTGCTCTTACTACTTGATGATTACTAGCGTGTATCTTATTTTTGTTCACGTTTATTTCCTTTTGGGGTTCATATAATTACTGCTTTGGATGTATTCTATACTCACCTAATTATATCTGAGGTGTCGTTGCCATGTGGTGACGTTTGTTAGTAAATGACGAGAATTCTTCGGTGTATTGATTGGATTCGCTAAACACAAGATTACTGAGGTGAGTACGTTGGGTTTAAATCACTGTAGTCCACATACAACACTGCTGGCTAATAATTAATTACTTTTTTATTACTATTTTTTTTCATATTTTCATATTTATTAAATCACATATTTCACCTCAAATATGGTTGGTACATCGTACAAGATTTATTTACCCTTGTGCAGCTTGGAAAAAAAGTGACGAGGATGCTCCAGTAATATAAAGCTGTCCATCCGTGCGTACTAATTCAGTGCGGTGATGTCAGACCAGTCTAAGCAGCACAGACTTTAATAACAGCTCCACTATTTTTAGGCCGCTTTCTTTTTTTTTGAATAATAAGATATTAAAAATTGGGGTAAATCAAACATATATATAAGCTATAAATAAGTTAGAGACCGAGTGAAGTGAACCCTTCGATGTAAAATAAAGCAAGTCCATAAAAATAGGTAATTGGACTTAAAAAACCGAAATTTCCCTATATTTAATGGCCTTCGATTATCCTCTGCATTCCTTTACTTGCTTGTATATCTATTGTATATAATTTTCTGTAATTCAGATTTTTCTGTAACTCACTGTAAAAGGTATTTTTCGTACTAAATGTAGCATGGCTTTATAGAAATGGCTATAAATATTATAATATATAGATAATAATTATGCCCATTCATGTTCTCCGTTGTTAAATTTTTGGCAAAACCTGCAGAATTAGAAAAACTAAAATTTTCCACTATATATATATATATATATATATATATATATATATATATATATATATATGGCTCACAATTTCTTAGCGGTTGGGACATATTCAGTGAAGATGTTTTTCGCCATCCATAATACAATCCAAGCAAAAGTATTTTTGATTAAATTAAAAAAGAGCCTACTAACCATTAAGGACTCATTTCTTTTTTATTAGTTCAGGGCAACGAAGTTAGTGAAATAATTAAGTTCTTGGCACAATTCTGAAAAGTTCTTGGTCATTAAACGAGGTGGAGTGGCTCGCAGCTTCCAGCTTTACAGTTTTTTAAGGACGCTACCAGGAAGCTATGAGATACGCATGTTTGGCTTTATCGGCACACAACATCTATTTGTCAGGGTCCTCGGCATTTTTGTCTTACTAAGATTTCTCCTTTCACAAGGGACATCTCTTTCCTCCTTGCGAGGCTTTTACAGAGTTTATTTTAGATTGTGGCCGTTACTTTCGTGTACTTGGGACTAGTCTATATGCAAACTTGCAAAAATGTAGGTTTGAAAGAAGCAAAACAAAATAGTTACGCATACTTTCACCTTTGACAAGCAATGACTTAGCGCTATCATTAAAAGTCTGTATAAATAGCACAGCATTTGTAGGTTAAAAAAAATGATAAAAATATTTTATTCCAAAACTAGGCATAAGGATAAACGGAGAAAAACTTACATCAACGATAAAATTGACGATACGTTTGTAAGTCATACAGAATGGTTGAGTATTGAATCGAACGTATTGACTACCAACATGATGTGACCCATTATCGATGTGTCGGTTATATATGGCACAGATGAATGATAGCCTGTATTCAAAAGAGTACGATGTGGAGCTTAATAAGAAGATGAATGGTTACCGAAAATATTGATAACCAGCTGCATACTAAGAATCTATTAAAATTCTATTTTTTCAACATTGGATTAATTCTGTAGTTTCTTCTGAATATTTTACAGAATTTGAGCCAAACTAAAGACAAGTGATGTATTTATACAAATAGGCATGGCTTCGCCCATTCTGATTTTTCTTGAAGTTGTTTTCATGACTGACCAAAAGAAGAGCAAATATTTTGCAAGCAATTTTTTTTGCACGTGCTAAAAGTGTCACTTCTCACAATCATGTTAGAAAATATGCCCACCAATCATCGCTATTACAGTTTCATTTGAAGAGAGTTACTAGTAGTCTCAAAAATCCTTCGTAAATTTCTTTAATCCGCAGATAACTTTCTAATAGTAACCATGCGTTACGCGATATTGGTAAGGATGGAGCCCACTCTAATAGCGACAAATTTCTGGGCTAACAGCGCAGTTTTCATGAAGTCGTTTAAATTTAACAATTACTAACGGTCCTCCGGTTTCCATCCTGGGAATTCCTTTCAGATTTTTCCGCAGCTCATAGAAAATTAAAATGATATAGGTCGTATATTTTATACAAAAAAAAAAGTTGATAATCTCGGTAGATGTTCGTATAATGTAACGATAACAGCTACTTTTTACCGAAATCTCATTGTCTAATGCTTCGTATAAACACATTCATGAAATCACAGATGACCATTTAAAAAGAAAATCGAATTTAGCTGAATCATTCATAGGCATACGATTTAATGTACATTAGTATTACCGGTGAGGTGTCACTGAATTCACTCATTTATGTAAAATTTAAAGCCGTATCATTTACTTTTTTATTTATTCATTTATGAGATTAGTTACTATACTGATACAATATGATAATAGCACTTCTTATTTACTGAATAGAACTTGTTTTCAAACGTTAGTAGTTGTCAAGTAACCTGAAAACGCTTTCTTGAGCGCTCATTGACTCATTCAACGGTTGTAATTGCCACTACCGCATCGGTTTTATTACATGGCCGCTTTTTGAAAAGTCCAAACATGAACTGAAATTGCTTAGCTTCGCATTTCATCTTAGCATCTTATTGTTCTTCCGCGCTCTATTATACAACATCGGGTAGTTTTTTGGTTTCTCCTCCTATACGCTAGCGCAGACGAGCGAGAAGCTGCAGGCACAAGAATGCATTGATCAGTGTCTTTCTAGGCTGTGTGAGCACCGGACCAGGCTATAATAATTTATTCTTTTTTCTTTGTTTTTTTCAATTTTATTTTTCCTTATCTTTTTGACAATTTCTCAAAATGCTCTGAAGACACGAACAGCTCTGGAGTTGACTTACATAATTAATGAAAATGTTTCTTAAAGAATGCAGCGCGAAAATTGGCGGCTAAACACGGATTGTAGGAAAGGGAAGCCATTTAAAACAAGAATTGTATCCAAATGGAAAGTCATATAGTCTGAACCAAATTGGTTACGAAATCTACATTACAGGAAGATACATTCTATTTTCGAATCCTTTATTATTTCCGCGTAGTTTGAAGTGTTGCTGATGAGAACTTACAAGTGCTAACGTGCTGAGGATTTTTGCAATACGCAGTTGTTCTGCTGGAAAAAATCCATTGACACCTTTCCTAACACGTTAATGAAACAGTCTCTGTCAAAGTGCAAACTGCCTTCATACGCATGTCTTTGCTTTTTGAATAGAGATCGCCACACACTCGCATATTTCCTTAAATTATATTTGCTATATTACCTTTTCAATTTTAATTTAATTCAGTTTTTAATAGTGAATATATCGGCGTCCCATAGTGCCACTAGGGCAAATGATCCTGTTATTATGCTTGTAATATGCTCCTAAGGCACTGTTAGCACAACTCAGTACTAAATTGCCCAAGTATACTTCGTGACAATTGTTGCGATGCTTAAAGTTTTAATGACACTTACTGGATAAGTATGCATTGATGAATTAGTGCGTTATAATAGACATAGTATTACCCTAAGTGTTCTTCTCAAAGTTTCATATCTGCTCTAGGACATAGAGCTGCAGATAAGTTCAAGAATTTGCATTTAAAAGATGTCACTTGTGTATGAATTGAAACATAACGTTGCTTAACTTCTATAAAAAGAGAAATGAGATTTTCTGCTTTACGGAAGTAGTATTACCGGCACACAGTTTATACCCGTATTTATTCAATACAAGGGTAACTAGCGACTTGTTATAGTGATGCATCTATTCATAAAAATATAGATCTGCATAATAGTAATAACGATAACATTTGAGAAGACATTTCTGGCTAGTTAAATGTTTCGAGCAATATATTATTATTCACGTATATATCTTGATTACTTTACTGGAAGTCACTACAATTTTGCACTACACTTACTGCAGTTTTGAAATGACTTTAAAAGTTTGATAAAACATATAATTAGGCATGGCAAGATTACAGAAAGAATCATTCTATATCACGATAATATATTAGGTATTTTTTGCAATATACATTTTTGTTAGGTAAACGCACACGTTGAATAATAGTACTTTAGGATGGATAGAACAGAAAACAATAACCTAATGCTAAAAAACAGCGATTTTGAAGGATCAGAGAATGAGTGTCTATGTTTAGTTCTAGCTAGCCTTTATAAAAAAAAAATTACATGCTATGCACGCAAAATTTTTAGTTGAATCAAGCTATCATCATAGCGATTATAATGTTCAATGGTGATTTCGGCAGTATTGCATCGCTCATTAGCTAAATGTTGGAATCTAACAAGGTGATGTTATCATATGTGGTCTTTTAGTGAGTAGTAAAATAAATTGGCTGTCGCTAATTTTTCAGTGTGTCCTAACTCTATGTACTACAAGTGTCTACGAGCTGGAAGGGTGGTAGTAGTTTTTCACGAAATTATAGGTGCTATTACCAGCTCTTTGGTCCTTTAAAAAAATATTTTTCTTACTTTACAATACAGTCATGTATTGTGTTTTAGTTCACAAATTCAAATATATCATAATATGACTACGTGCATGTAGAATCCCGTAAACAATTGGTAACTTACAAAGCCTTGTCTGGAGAATTGCAGGGCAACCTATGACTAGTTAAAAATTTCACTTTTGCATACAAAGGTCCACTTTTTTTCAGAATTAAACATGCAAAGTAGACAAAAACAGAAACAATACAGGATTTCTTGACTGAGAGCTCGCATATATATATAAACCTTGCTACCTTTGCGTCTCGCCTACACATGGGCTTGAAACTTGACACGAATTTTTCTTGAGATTAGTCTATGCTTTCCGCATTGTTTACCCTGTAACTGTGTTTTTAATAGTAATAATTGATGATGTAGATGAATGCGCAATACCTTATAGCGTACGCGAAAATTGGTTTTATCTTTTTATAGTTGAAAATCTCAGTTTAGAAGGTAAAAGTTTCCGGGCTCCAATAAGAAACAAATAACTATACACTCCAGGCTATATCAGATTAAAATTCAGTTCACTCAGTTCGGTAAGAAATACATATTGCATCTACCTAAAACTATGTGGACAGTCCATGGAGAATTACTACACCATGGAGACAATCCATTTTGAAGAGATACAAATCTGATCTTCCATATATTAATGCCTATTCAGGGAACATCCATTACACCTTTTCCATCCTTTAACTGAGATTTTTTTGTTCCTAGAGTAATATTGTTCCGAGTCTCTTTTAATGTTTGCAGCATTTGTTATTTATTGTTTGTTTTTATGGCGTCTGGTCAGCGTAACGAAACAAGTGCTGTACGTTCAATTTTGCCTTCTCCCTGTAGTATCTAGTACCCATTCAACCACAGAATCAAGATATCATTCTTCATTGTTAGAAGATCTAAAGTGCCCTGACTCAGACTTAATGCTTCACGTTAGTTTTACGCCATCTAGTCAATCGGAGCCGTCTCTGTCGGGAGATTGTTGGGTTTTTTATGCCTAGATATTAGTCTTTCCTTAGAGATAGGGTCTCTGACACACTGAGAATTTCACTTTCTAAGAATTGTTCCGCAAGTCGTCAATTACATTTAGAGTTGATCCGTAGGGTGTTAACGCAATGTCTTTTGACATCGCATTAAAAGCCTACAGATTTTATCTTTTGGAGTAATGGCACCTTGTGATGCCTTAATTTACAATAATTTCGTCAATTTTGGCTAAGCTGTGCGGGAATATCATGGTGCAGTTCTTACATGTTTTGCACCAGCTGACTTTACTAAGTTATAACACACATCTAGGTCTACTGGAAGCTATGTTCAGTAACTACAATGAATAGATGTGCATATTTGAAAAATATATGCTATAGAGCGTTGATAATATTAATCGTCGTAGCCGAACTCATGATATTCACGGCTACAGGGATTATGCATCTACTACAATTAAAAATACATTCTCATTGGTTGACTTTGCGATATCAACATACACCCCTTCGAGGAGGTGAGGAAGTCCGACCCAGAGTCTAACGGGTATTTCAGCAGAATTTTTCACCTTATTTTCGATGTATGGCTTCTTAGGCCTATCCACAACTCAGGTAAAATTCCTGCGGCACTTTGCTCCACAGTTCCTTCGACATCACCGTTCGATCTTCAAGCAAAATATAGCCCTTGCACGGCGACACGTTATGGTTGAAGGAGAAGTGTAACGAATTATTTTTTATTGGATAATTTTTAAAGGTAATTTTCTATTTTCTATACATTTAAGTACGTTTAAAGTCGATTCGAAAAAAAGTGTTGCCTGTTAATGGACTTGGTCGAGTTTGATGAGTACTGCTATTGGGGGACAATATGCGGTGTTATCCTATTCCTACTTGTACTTAATTTTTTTATTCTTAAAGTAGTCTGTTAAAATTCATCAATTGAGAAGCGGCGTCGGCATTTCTAAATTCCTCTACTTTTTTAAATGTAATTCGAAAATAGTAACTTACACAGATGTGCGATAGCTCAGCTCTAAAAGCGACTTTTCTTTCTTCTTTCGAATACTGTAAGGAACAGTTTGTAATCTTTTAATAAGACATTCGTATATTTCTTAGACCATTAACAAGCGCAAACGAGAGCTACAGCTTCGCTTCTGTTTGAACATATCTTTACTCTCTTTTGATGAAAGACTTTTTAGGTAGAAAAATTAGAATAGAATATTCCTCATGCACGGCGGCATCCAAATCACACTAGTTCGTATGGGAAACCGTGATTATTGATGAGTTAGTATTTATAAAAATAAAAAAAAAATCTCATTATAAGAGTTCCCTGGATTGCTCTAGTGGTGTGGGTATTCAGCTGTACATCTGTCAATAATGAATGAAAAAGCTGTGAAAACAGCTCTGATTTTTGAGTATAGATCAAAAAAGCCTAAAATAAACTAATATCTTAATCCGAACGATCGTATTTTTCTAAGCTAACTTTCCTATCCATACGTTTTGAAGCCTTAATATGTTTCTTATCATTTTATTCAAATGTAAGCTCAGAAATAATGAAATCATACAAATAGGCTTAATGAAGAACGATTCTAGTTACCAATTTCAACTTCTACTTAAAGAATAGCTACAACTAACTTAATAAGAAACACTTATTGTGTCTACAAAATACCTATATTTATGGCTAATAGCTTTTTGAATTTATGATATATTTCTATTTATAAGTGCAAGATCAAGATCTATGGAAAATATTCGCAAAATCGGACAACATTTGTTCATTGCCAAAAATTGCATATTCTGACTATGACAGATGAGTCAGTACATAGTTGTTTACAAAAAGATAGAACTCAGCTTTTAGTTTGTTTAGCATATTGTACGTTACTTGTCTTGTGTTTGATAACACTATATATATATATATATATATATATATATATCTAGGAGTAAGTCCGCAATAGCAGTAGGTTTCCAAGTTTTGAGTATTGTCGTCATACTACGATGTCTTGCATCGATTGTTTAACATCGACGTCGCCAATATGCACTTTTAAGTAACTTAAAAGTATCGACACCTTCTACATCAACTCTTCCCAAAAAATGGATTTCCAAAAAATGCTATTTTATAGTTCTACGATGTACGTTTCTCTGAAATCGCTCCCCAGCTTACTCTATTTCAGCTATAAAGCGTGTAACTTGTATCAAAATGGACGCTTTCAGTTTCGATCATTCCTATACAACTATCTAGAATTTCATAAAAATCTATGGTTTGAGTTCATTCAAGTGTGGTAAAATTATATTAATAATTTAAATTTATTTATACAAATATAATTACAATTTATAATTGTTATCATTTAATACACATTCTAGATAAATCTAGTACTCGGCGTTTAAGAAACAGTTTTCTTTTTTAGATCTTTTATAATAAAAAGATCACTTTTATAGTACAATCGTTTTGTGTCCAAAGCTTAAATACCCAGACGAGCCTTCTGTCTCGGATAGTGTTCTCCATATTCATCGAAGGTCTATAAAAAATCATTGGCATAAGTACGCTTAATGTAAATACACCTTCTAGCAACTAAGGACAAACTATACACAAATAATTCCTTGAGTTTTGTAATATATTCAAGGGTTATTATTAGTAAAAAGCGGGTGCAAAATCAGTTATACGCTAATTGACCTAGTTTCTCTCCAGTGAGCTTAGCTAAAGGTTTACGCCGACCTCGAGCAAAGCATTGTTTTTACGGGCATGTCATATCTCGAATATATGGCCATTAATTGGGTCGCACACTTAAGTCTTTTCGTAGTACTACATTTTTCTGTTATCTTCTATTCGTTCCAACGTTCGCTCCCTAGGAGTAACTGATGGAATTAGTACTCGACTCAAGTGATATTAGAGTGCGTTCTGATACACATGCGTTCAAAGTCAGGTGTACTATTATATGAAAAATTTGGTCCTCCCCATCAATATCTGACTGCCAATAAGGCCGAACATTTTATTATATAAACACGCTATCTGGATATCGCTTATTTTTCTAGCTAATTTTCATTAATACTCTATTGCACTCTAAATCACCTTCATGTACTAGGAAAGCTTTGGAGCGAAAATCGTTTAGTTAGCTTCATTAATGAAATTCGTAAAAATATTGGCATATAAAAAAATACGAACTGCACGCTAACTCCTCAGAAGGATTTAACAGAATCTAAAGGCGATGCGCCACTATGAACCCGAACTCAGTGAGGCTCTAAATATAAATAATAACCCGACTGAACTCGTCTAATTGAGACAGAAAAAATGAACACTAGAGAGTCCTAGAAATAAAAAAAAAAAAGCCAATGACGAAACTGGGTCCATGTGACCCAAAAAACTAAGATTTTACTATAGGTTGCTGTTTTTTTTTACAATTGGCTGCTTTTCGTCCGTATATTTACTCATTAGAAGAATTTTCATTGCTTATATCGTCATCTCAACTTTAGTCACCATCTCCAATTTAACTTAACAAAGCTATAACACCAAGGCTTAGAATCTCTTGGAACTGTATGCTTCTATACTGTGCTGTAACTATCTATGAGCAATGCTTCTAAATCCAATTCGCATGAATCTTACTTCATAATTTAGCATATAATGGTAAATATTTCATATTCCATGTCGGTTTCCACCGTGCAGTTCCCGCATTAAATGCGCAGTATTTTTCTGGATGACTGATGGACACAACACATTATAGTCAATAATATAGTAAAATAGCCTTATTTCGAAGGGATAAAAAATGACGCTTATATATTTTCTACTACCATTTTAATTGACTGAAATAACACAAGTTCTATTCTTGTTCGGCCTTGGTTGATGACTGTAGATCTTGCAAATCCATGATTGCTTCCATCCAATCGTCGCGTATTTCAACGGTCTTAGCTATTAGGATCTGAAAGTAATAATAAGATTTTCGTTCATTAAAATTACACGCATACAGTTTGGCATGTAAGAGTGCAGTAGCGTGGAATATGAGAGAGCAGTAAAAAAAATTTGCCACGAGTTCCCAGATGCCTCAGCCAGTGAAAAACTTTCCAATGGAAAATTAATTGAAATGAGGAAGACCTCCAAATGAAAACAATGTAGTATACAGCATCAAAGAACTGTTCGTAATGTAGGGGCGATAGGAGAAGGGGCAGTAAAGCATAAATCCCAAGAAACGAAAAAAATTAACTATGTTGGCGAAAATGTAGGCCTCTGTTTCGTGGTGGTAGTCAGTTTCATCACTTTCTGAGCTTGATTTTTATAAAGCTAGCGTGTTACAAATAGTGACAGTTGGTAATTTTTTTCGAAATTGTTTTATCTTTGCAACTGCGTCTGAACTAACTACATGGATGCTTGTGACTCAAAGTAGAGGTGAACACATCAATTGAAATCAAAGATTTTTTCGAGGAAAATTAATCAATCGCATATGAGCAACATATCCACCACCAGTGAACGTGTTTACCTTTGAATTGAGCCTGTAGAACCGATTGCTGCATACAAGTTTTGCTGGCGGTGGCCACAGTAGGTATAACAACGACTAAGAATTGCAATAATGTGTTAAGCTAAGAAGTTTACCTTTAACATTTCCTGTAGTTATTACAGTGCAATTTTGCGTTTATCTTTTGGGCATAATTTAATCTGCAAAAATATGGTCAGAGCTTTGGAGCCTAGCTGACTGTTACGTTGTTAAGTCTCTGGCTATCAGGTCAGTAAACTTTGAACTCCCGGAAATAGCCCCTAAAATCATTGCAAATGAATGCCTTTCTCTCACGCTCCGCCTGTTGAATTCGTAAAGGGTATTTATTATATAGCTGTTGTCGAACAATTTTTCAGAGTGACTGCTTGTACCTATGATTATAGAGCTATAACTGGTGAATTGAAGCAGCGAAATTAAATTTATACCGAGTTCTTATAGCCTAATTATAGCTCACCTTTCTTAAACCGACACCAGACAAATTAAAGGTATAGTCATCATCTCCTTCTTCGACGTCTAGCTTCTCGATTCTGCCAAACTCCCATTTATCATTTTTGAAAAAGCTATTATAGGTTAGTCGGAACAATATATGTTTAGAACCCTGGAAGATATATGAAAAAAAAAAAATTTTTTTTAAATCCAAACAAACCAAATTTAGTTTAACATAAAATGGCTGTACTTACAATGACATATATGAAGGTTTTCTGAATAAAAATACGGTTAACTTGCAATCAGTGATCTATGAAAATTTTTTTCCAATATGACATCTTTAGAAGTAGGTGCTGCGCACACAGCGATCATTACTCTAACCACTAAACTATCGTTTCTGCCACGCCGTTGCCCAATTAAATAAGATTCCGAGAACGCTCTCATTCTTATTAGGATTTAAGTACGCAGTAACATATTCAGTCGGAAATGGACGAAAACATATAACAACGTAAGTCAATATTGTACGACATCGACTAAAAATTGGGTTAAAATGATGACTTACGCTTTCTTAAAGTAAATTGATAATATGCTCGTAACGTAAAGTCCTGTAATCGCGCGGACTTAGATCGGGAGAATAATTGAGTTGAAGTCAACATTGTATTTTCTTTTTCTCAAGCCAGGAAGAAATTAAGGTATGGCGATGAGGCCTGACGTTGTTAGCAGGCAGTTAAACTATATGCTTTTTGATTGGTGTGCCAAGGGTTCATGAGTCTTTTGAAGAATTCGAGACGGCGGACTACAGTCAGTGTCTCATTTTTAATAAGTACTTCTTAGTAGCAGAAGCTCCGGATGTCTATGGCAAGTGTTACCATCGCCTTATGTCCAAGGCTACTCGCAACTACCACAACTCGGCTTCTCTCCAAGGCAAAACTATTCTCTTTGTTCTTCATTGGCAGCCAGATAGAGATTAATCCATGCCTCGTCCATAACGACCGTATGCTTCAGACCGGTTTTTTTTATGATTAAAGTCTTGCGAATTGCACGTGGAATATAACACATTTCTAAACATGTTGGAATTTCTAAACAGCTTGGAGTGAATTCACTAAGGACCCATTTTGAGTTTAATTTTTGCATTTTCTGTATTTGGGTTATAATTTTGCAACACGTTACATTGAAATGCCAGTTTTGGCCGATAAGGCCCTTAGGCTCTAGTTTCTGTTTTTGAAACTCTAGATGCTCCGTTCTGCAACGATGCGTCCTTATCCTTTGGATCCAGACATATGATATCCTCCTCGCTAATGTTCAACACTGCGTTCTTTTTTCTTGGAACATGTTTTTACCTAAAGACTCTTTACCTACTTACCAATCGATTAGTTTTCGTAGAGCTAGGGCCTTAGAAATGGACGGTGGACGGAGAGCAGGGGTACAATTGGTTTTACTTGGTTAGGTACCGCTTGAAATTAGTCGCATTTTGCCACGCAATATAATCTATTAAACTACGAAATAGAAATATCGAAGTTAGGTTCTTTACACACATTTTTAAATTCTCTAAGGTACTTGAGTGCCCAAACCGTGCGCGTGACCCTGTAGAATTTATAAGTCCGATTTTTGGGGACCGTACTGACATGACTCTTGCTACTAGAGAAGTCAGTACCTCCCCTGAACGAACTGAACTCCCCAAACCGTTTGCGCGGACGACTTCGACTATTCCCTTAAACGGAATAATTTGCATATTGGAGGTGACATTTATTTGCAGTGCTCACACATTGACGTGGTATACGAGTTACTATTGTTTCCCATATCATCTTGAGCGCAAATGTTTCTTAACAATATTCAGTCGCCAGACTTTGTTCGTCGTTACGTGGGAATCTTTACTGGACTAGTTTAAAACAGAAATCAATAATATACATTTTTTAGAACTTTTTCCTTATTTATCGTTGGGTTTTCTTTACTGAACAGTTTCGATTTAGAATCATAAATTAATTATAATCGATGCTCGGAAGTGTTCTTGGCGATTAAAAACTGATTACTATAATATTTAAGAAAAAATTACGACTTTTTAATTTATGATATAAAGGCCATATTAACATATCAACGTGTAAGCTAAATAAGTGCAGTTATCAGTGTTATCGACAACCATTGAAGTATTTGGACGATCATCTCATTGAAAAACGTTGTCAATTACACTGAATGATCGTTACGGCAATTTTTTCCTACTGGTAATCTTAGCCTGGGTATGAACTACTCGGATACATTTTAGAGGTACAACGAAAATAACTTCAACGGATAGCGAAAAGACGATATTTTTAATGCAAATACCCGATAAACACTCTTATTTGAAATAATGCGTACATACAGTGAAATGCTTTTGCAAAAAAATAGTGTTTTTTTTTCTTATTATCTAAGAAACTAACCGAAAGATGATTTTAAAATAATTACCACTTTTGGTAATAGTACTATACCTATCCTTCTTGGACTTTGATCATCGCCCAACTCATTCAAGGTGAATCTTGTAGCGAAATAAAACAAAAAAATTAGCTGTCAAATGGACATAAAGGGAACTTCCCCTGCCTTTTTTGTTCTTATTTTATATAACGCCAGCCACTAATTTATTGCACAAGTCGCTTGTCCAAATCGCCATGTCCACGCGAAAGGTTTTTCACGGAGATCTTTCTAATAAGGAAATCATGTGAGAGATACAGCTTGTCCACATGCGATCGCCCTGAAATAAATAAAGCGATGAAAAACGAGAGGACAAGCCACTGAAGATGCACACGCAAACAATGCGAAGGATATAAAGTCACACACAACGAAGCATTTCCACAGTAAGAAATTCATTTCAATTTGTTTTGGAATTTGGAAAGTATGAACTTGGTGCCAGTATGCCGACGTATTTCAGAAAGGCATGTATGAAGGTTACACTGTAGAAAGTCGCATAGCACTGGTTCTGCGGCAGTACGGGTCTTTGTTAGATTTGCGGCTGTATGAATAATAGAATGAACACATTTGTTTCATACTAGATGTGAAGCACTTGATGTAATGCTAATATAATTTAGAATGTAGTAGACTTCTTTTCGATTTCCACTATTTCAAGCAAAGTCAGATCTGTTTTTTTGCCACCATGAAGCAATGGCCTGTCACATGAAGAGCGCCTTGGTCTGCCTGATGAAACGAAATGGCAAGGCTATTCAAGCAAATCTTGTGACTCTCAGGAACAACTGTGCTAGAATTTTTCGTGTAAACCTTCGCTATCATCCTTGCAAGCTACGCTTAAACAACAATTTTCTTTTTCGAACTAGAGAGCCCTTAAGCAGTCAACATCATCAAAGGATCCTCTGCCAGCAAAGTTCACTGAATTCACTCCACCGAGACTGTGTTTCACTTCATGGAACTAAATCAACTGTGTAAATAGGTCAGCCTGTTCACTTCTTTTTTAAGCGCAAACAAATACATAGAAGGTCATGTATTTTCACATATTATAACACACGTTCTTAATAGCGTGCTTTGAAATTAAACATAGCTTTCTGAGACCACAACTGAAAACTCCTAAAATATTTTGATGTTCCTGGTTTTCGTGCATAACCGACAAACAAAAAATATTTCGGACAAAGATATTTATTTTTCATTATAAATTTTTTTTTTTACTTACAAGGAGTAAGCTTGAAAAGAGCTTTCTTAAAAGAAGAACTATTAAAGATCAACCTTATATATTTTCAGGCATACAGGTTACACTGCAATGAAAAGCAAAATTAAGGACGACATTTAGGCTTTTCTTCTTGATACAACTGACCCACAGAATAAAAACTTCATGAACGGGGAGATATTATTAATATTTTAATAAAAATTATTTCGCTTACAAAACTCATTATAGCTTTTCTACAAATTATCTGTAGTAGAATGTGTTTGTATGAAATATTTATAATTATCGCCTCCTAGGGAAATTCTCGAAGTGTTCCCTAGCCATTACCACGAAATTTCTTAGTTTTTAGTAGTACCAAAAAAACAAAAAGGGTGAAAATTTGATCACATTATCTCATAACGGTTGTAAAATTACTCCTGGGTATCCAATTTTACCCACAAGGATAAATGGTTGCTCTCAAAGTCTAAATTCCCTGTTTAACCACTCATCCAGAACTTTCTGTCTTATCTTCTATTTCCTTGCCACCAGTTGAATAGTTCTCTCATCTATGTTTACAATTTGTTCGTCTCTTTTCAGTCTACGCATAGATCACTTGGACATGGGAATCTTCTAAATCTGCTTTCGTTGTAAGAGACTACGAAAATATAGCACTACAGTGGCAATTATCAGTCATCTTGTAGAATTTGTTTTGCAGTGCGTTTTGTTACGACATCGATGGGCTTACTTACAAATCTGAACAAAGCTTTTATGCGATACAAAGCCCATAGGTGCACTTGTTAAATATTTTAAAGGGCTTCAAAATATTTTGAGGTGCTATTTACCGTTACGGAACTCATTCTGCATGCGTGTTATTTTAAGCCATTTAAGTGGCTTAAATTAATGGTTTATAGAGTTTCTTCCCCCACAGTGCAGACTTGGTATCTTACACCTGCGACGATCATTTTTAGTGTTTTGGTCTGTATTAATATAATTGATATTGGATTCTAAAGCATTGCTTGATAATAGATCAGGTGTAACTGATATCCTTTTTCACATTGTCCTCGTAGTTTGCACAACTCCTAAGTTAGGAAAGAGTTTACTATCTCCTCGTGTTCGTCTGGTGCGGATGTCTCCTCTGACCTCTCTCCCTTTACTTCACTTATTTAGGGAGTGTTCAAAATAGTAAGTCAGGTCCTGAAATATGATTTCGGTAATTCTTCTTCACTTAGTAAAGAGATCCACGGCGTTATCTGTATTACTTATTTAGTTTGTTTCATTTTGCGGGATCACTACAGCATTGTCGCCATTCTAAGTAATCTACGTATTGCAATTTGGTTATTTGATGTCAGTATCCGTTTATCGACGCTTGATGTATTTTTCTTGATATTAATGCACTTTCACTACTGTTATTTAAAACAAAATAAGCTTTCCTCAAATATTTCTTGTATAGATTAAGTTCTATTGCCAACTATATTATAGATGATATCGCGCGATAGAAATCGTTCTCAATGGAGCCTTTCGACGCAGCCATGAATTTCTACCTGATCTGCCAAAACCATACATTAAATATATACGTTCGTTACACCGGTTAATTATGTTCCTTAATTATTAATACTTATTTATTACGCTCGTCATTTTTAGCATATGTTGATAAGATAATTTCAACGGACCAAATACGATTCTTTTACATGTTTTGTATGATTTAAAATCATTTAGATGATTTTAAATATAATACAGCAAATATTTTCTATTCGATGTACAAACAATGTTACGTGATTGATTAGGACCAGGGAAGTTCGCTTATTATAGAGATGACGAAACTATTCACCCAATTAAGCAACTTGGCCTTCAAAATTTCCCATCCTAACCCATTTACGTTTTAACGATTATAAGGTTTTCGATGACGTGTACACGGTACCTACTTACCAGGAAAATATGGGCTTCTTCCGCGTCTAAGTTGTTGTGCACGAGCAAACTAAAAACACCTTTTCGTAACAGAGGCTCAGGCGCTGCCGCACGATGTTCACGCTCAGGAACAATTGAGGCATTCATGTTCTATAACGTGCCGCATAAAATGTTAGATGTGTGTCGAAAATGCCAATCAGAAAAGTCAATCGAGTAAACATGCCCATGTGATTCTTTGAACAAGCTACTTTGCAGGTCCGTATAATTTAGTTAGAAAGATTTCACCACATGATTATGCCTTGCAACTGCCAGATTCTAGACTTTTTCACGTGCATACTTTAGGTGGTATGCGTATACGAATGGTTCAGTCATTAGAGTGATTCAGATAATACCTTCATGGTAGGTAGCAAGGTTAGGCTGTTTTCAAGCCACACGATTAGCGAATCCAAACGCCGTATAACCGTTTCAATAATTTTGGTTGATTTCCGTTTCCGTCTCACGGACTCCTTGAGACACTCGTTCAGAATACTTTTTAAGTTGAAAAGGTGATCTTTGATTAGCCCGGGATACGTAAATATAGAGATGTGGGCCTTATTTTCTTTGCCCTGTCAAAAAAGGAATATAAATTAAACACATGTGTAGCATTTGCTATATTTTTATGTATTCGGTTCTGCTTTGTCAAAAGTAGATATCGTTGACTTTTTAGTTATAGTAATACTGTTAAATACATAAAAGTTCATCGGGACCATCCAGTAGACAATAGATATCCTCCTCTTCCAAACGGCCGTTCTACTCCTGTAGTAAATTCAGGTGTATTAAAGAATGGCTCATTGAGCCTTTTCAATTATTTTTTTCACTTTTGTTTTAGAAGCGGTAAATCTAGGTCCAGTTCGGCATCAGGTGTAACGAATGAACCTATGAATGAACCATTACGACAAATAGCCGGGAAAGTTTCCCCCATTTGAACGCAGCATTTTCCATTTGCTAGCCCACAAATAGCTGTTATTATCGATTCTTTTTACTACAGTCTTTGCTGTTGCTGATATCCCAATATCCGTATTCTTATTCTTTTGGATTTGCCGTGTATGGCTTGTATTTTACTTCTAAAGCTAGAAACGTATCTCGCACGTTATAAAAGACCAAAGAAAACAATAAAAATAATCGTAAGTGATGCCGTATTAAAATAATTTTTCATTTGTTGAACACCAAGAGGAAGTGTATATATATAGAAATTCTGTATGGTAAGAGTTTCCATGTGATTCTTTGCTGGATTTTTCGATATATTACGATATAGGAGACGTATTTAACGATCTTATACAAATATAATTCTTTATAATTTAATGTTACTAGGCTAAGTGTTGAGCAAGGATTTAAGTTAATTAACTAGTCGAGCTCTTCTAATTCGACAACATTTATTTTAAGGGAATCTAGCTGTACATGCGATCTACTCAAATCATAGTGTCCCTCGGTAAGTGTATGCGCGTGTGGCGAATCCCGCCGCACCGCTTTATGAGCACCGCTTCATAAAACTTGTGAACATGAACTGTTTGGTGCTTACCATCTAACTCCGAAAATCACACTTTTACTTTCATCAAGATAGGCAGAGACTACATTTCTCGTGATTTCATCAAAGCTTATTCAACTTTTTTAGCCACATAATGTACTTGAAAGAAAAGGAAGTGCTTTACGCAGTTTGGGTATGGCCTCACAAATTCTGTCCGCGAATGATATAAACCTGACGTAATACGAAATTATTGCCTGAAGCAGTTTACTAATCCTACATTAAATTAAATTTCGTTTTCCCGCTTCTGCTTATAGTTGTGAAACACTTCATATATACGGGTCAACAATACAATATTGCAAGATCAGAGTAAAAATAAGACTACAAACGTTTTTCGTTGGACGGATTACACAAATCTAGTTGAGTTCACACATCTTCGGTATAACTATTTCGTCAGATATCATAAGAATGGCGCCAGAAAACAACGAGCGGCATGGTATCTATTGCAACCTTTCCTGCCTATTGTCGTTTACGGTAATAATTGTTTTGTGCATAATCTATGGCCGAACCATTCACCGCAAAGCAAGTGTTGACAAATCGGTTTAGTTGAGTTGCTTTTTCCCTTCTTTGTTCCTCATTTCATTTAAATCGAGGCAGTCTTTATCCAAATTTTTGTTCCCATTTTCTAATTCTAGTCCTAAATGTGTCTGTTGCTGGAAACGGCGATATAGATCCTCGGATAGAAAGAACAGAGTTAGCTAGAAGTGGTTATGTGTAATCCCGGTGTTCGTTCAAGGAGAGAGTCTTTGAAATGATTTAATTGTGTGAGGTTCTCCACCTTATTCGTTTAAATGATGTGTTTCCGAGAACAATCCTAAAATCGAACAAGACGAGAACGGTTGTAAGGGACAAGCAGTACGACGATTTGCTGGTCCATACGACAATGGATTGCACGACGTGACTAGTGCTCTCTGGACGACAGCCATCAAAATCCTGTACACCATTTCCGTAGAAGGGTACCTCCGGAATTCATGTGGCCGCATTGATATAACAGATAGATGTGCAGTTTTGTAGTGGGCAGATTGGAAAGCAGCTTATAACGAACGTTCCCTTTTTGCTACCCTCTGCCATTATGACGACGAAATCTCTTTTTCTCTTAAGAAAAACTAATAGAGCAGCATCTCCTAGTTGGGCTGTGAGCGTACCAATGTGCAAAAATTAATTAAATAGTACTGTCCAGGACAGTGCCAGAACGAAGGCTTGTTGTACACCTTGTCTAGACCGATAGCTTTCTTATTGGGTAGGCTTGCAAGACCTTGCATACATTCTTGCAGTAGGAACTTTTATTGAAGGTGTCGCGTTAAAATCACCCTTTCCTATGCCGTGTCCCGTAACGTAAACATATCCGAGAAGCAATGGTTGAGAACCGAAGAGCTAGTCGGACAAGTCACCAAGCTGGTCTGCTACGTCGGTTACTTGTATATGCTGATGTTCTGCTTCGCCGATCATTTCAGGCCTCTATTCGTGTAAACTACTTTAGCCGCTGTGACGCGTACATGTCTTGATAGATAGTTTCAAAAACCAAGGTTAGGGGGCAGAACTCGGGCTGTAATTCGGCTGCAAATCTGAAACCCATCCAAGCCTTTCGGGCATGGAAGCAAGTAAAATTAAACTACAGCCTGCGTTTACGGGACACGGAAGGGTTGCACGGCAAACTAAAGAAATTAGATTAGATATTACTAGTAAGCTTAAGCATTCAATAGGTCAAGTACTCGGAAAACATCAAAGACGCGTTCCAGGATCTGATCTACGACGGAGCTTGGCGTTGAAAGTTTACGTAGATACAACTTGTGCTGTAAGGTCTACCATTTTACCGTATGTAAGTTAAAATAATTACGCTCTCTGATAATGAATCATTTCCACTCTGAAATTCACCTTATATCTGTATTGCAAATATATCAGTAGACAACGTTCCTGCATGTCCCAACAAGGTCGGTATCGATGCAAGATTGAATTCGAACGGAAGGTAGGCAGAGCGAAAGGACACCGTTCTCAACTTATTGACGAATTACCCTACCACTAAGCACGTCGCCTCCAAATCAGCCGAAAATTATTTGCTACAAAGCTCGATCGCTGGACACATTAAGCAATAACATTGCCTTTTTCCACAAAACATGGTGTAAAGTTGCCCATTCTGTAATTGTAAGACACGGAGATGCGTCCACGAAAACGGGCTGACCCGTTGCTCTTCGGTGCGGGTTAGTACACCGAGTAGAAACGCAACAGGTTAAACTTTCTAGTTGCTCAAATTTCCATTATCATGAAAATTTTTATATCACCTGGACTTTCCGGTAGCAAGAACGCTATTTGTTATGCACTAGTAGTTCCTGTGCGCATTCTTATCGTCTCCTTACAATCCATTCTCGCTGAAAAGTCGCTGCGGTGACTGGACATTTCGCGTGCTGGGTTTGACACTTCTGGTGATACTGTTAGCGATACCTAACGTGCAAGTTTCTTCACGAAATCCTCGACCGTGGGAGCGGATCGAACCTGTTGGTCATAGTCGATCTGTTCAGCGTGGTGCTGCCTTTTCCATCAGTGGTCCTTTGAAGCTGTCTTCGTTTGGCAGCACCTTGTCTTTATGAGGCTGACACGGCCGCTGGAAATCTCGATTATGGAAGTCCAGCTGAGCTGACTAAGTTTGCTGTTCGAGCTCTTTTACATTGTTTAAACACCTCTTTACTCCGGCCCTTTTCGGTTGTCAAGACTATAACGCCAAAAAAAGTTGTATTCCTTAGCAGTGTTGTAAACAATAATTTCGACCATCCTACCCTTATAGTTGTACCACCACTTTTGACGACTGAGCGTCGTCATATGGGGAGTGGAAGAGCCGAGAGTCTCACGTCTTCATGACCCGCTTTGTTTGCAATAATGTTCTTGGTCGTTTTACAATCCTAACCGGGAAGGGCAGCGGGCAGCACATGTACATTTTACCCATCAAGAAGTAATTAACTTCTTCGAAAAGCTCTTCACTGTGCTGATGTATCCCTCGTTTTTGAATTGTGTGTATTTATCTTAACTAACATGTAACATCCATAAATCTGTGGCCAAGTACTTTTTGTCTTAATAATAACTTCATGAAAATGACGGAGATTCCGGATGGCGGAAGAGAATGCCCAATCGCCGTTATTGAGAGAGACAAGGGACAAACTTTTCGATCCATCGTTGAAGCGAGCTACAGCGAACAACAATTGTGGTACAAACTTTGTCACTGCCTATAGGACTTAAGGCTATTTCCTAAGAGTAACATAAATTCAGAAGATGAAAGTCCGCTTGACCCTAAAGTAATCGGCGAGATAACGAAGACCCTCTTATAGCGAAGACAGTGTTTTTGATGTTTGTTGATTCTGAAACTCTATTTTATATGGCTACTATAAATAAAGTAATGTGGAAATTTGCTCAAATAAGTATTCCGCTACGAGTGCGGTGATTCTTGCTATCGATTCTATTACAACACTATAAAATCTCGAATCAACGTGTAATGGAACATCTTAAATATTATAGATGCAAAATTTACGTATTTTGCCCCTGGCATTTTTTCATCGAAGAGTGTCAGCCGCACATTTTCTTTGGAGCAATAGCTCTTTATAGAGAGCACTTATCGAATTTAGCAAATGAACAGACATGGATTAGACATTGATTTGTATTTTGATCAGACCCAAGTTCTAAATCCCACACTTTGGACGCAAGGGCAGCAATGCGCCTGGCACCTCAGTTTTTCAATGCACAGTGCATAGGCTTTTTACTATTAGTGAGAAAAGCGGAAACCACTCATCGAATGTTAATAACGTACGCACATTGGACAGTAGACAATGCCCCATCAACTATTTATAATACACCAGATCATGTTTATAAAGTCACCTTCCGCCCAATTAATTATTCTTGTAACTTTGTGTATTTAACTCGACTTGCGTAGTAGGTGCTCTTGAATATAATTTTATTATTCGCGATAACGACAATTTTTTCAATATTGTCTCAGTTTATTTATCGAACATTTCGTCACTGTTGCTAACAGCATTTTTCATCTGAGAAAGCTCTGATGCGGTGCGGCCTCGCCCTCTCTTTTGCACTTTATAACCTCGAAGCTTCTCTTTTAATTGAAAGCGTATGAATATTTTCAGATTTTCCATTACAAATTCTACCCTGTATATTCCGTGGAGCGTAATAAAGTTCGGTATACGCTTTCTAAGTCTCTCTCCATAGAGCTTATTTTTAACTTATTAATTTCGGTTACCTATCTTAATTTCGGCCTGCACTAAAAATTCCCCTTCATCAAAACAAAACTTATGTAAACGATTTTTGTCTGAATACATTTACATTCTTTCTCTCCATGTTTTCGTTTTTGTAAGTAGTTAGATTACTCTAAAGGGTGGCCCTGCTAGGCTCAAACTTCAAAGTACAAAGACATGACAGTTTTAGTTAGCCTCGTCCTTTACTCTAAATTGTACTGGAATCTACGCGACGTAGTCTAAGTTTTTCTTAATGTTTATGTGTTATCTGACCCTTATCTGGATTAAGGTTCATTGGGTTCCCACTACAGAAGTCCTTTCTGCTTTCGAATAGCCTTTTCTCTCTCATATTTATTATACCGTTGAATCGTGACATAGTTCCGTTACTCCGAATTCCGCAAAGCAATGCTAACGGTTTTGTCGATCACGACCCTTGAGAACCTTGGTGCTTTCTTCTTCGCTTTGTCTATCACGATTTGATACGTAAGATCATATTTATCTCTGGTAACTTTCTTCAATCTGCCCACTCAATCTGGCCGTTCTGGAACCTGAATTCTAAATTTTCTATGTCACCTTGAAGTCTTTCTCTTATTTACTCATTCTTCGTTTTGCTTTCTCTGCTTGCTGTTGTCTTAGTTTTTGTCAGGTAGGTATCCTAATGGAAAGCCGGCGTAAGTTTATATGTTCTTTTCTAGCTTCGGTTGTCTCTCCATTCCACCAGTGCACCGACCGCTTGACTATCAGCTAGGAAATGACATCCGGCGCTGCTGTCTCACAGACCAACAATGGTTTATTTACACCTACGTTCGCCATCATCCACGCCCGTTTGTCTGCGACTTGTGTATTTTTGCTTTTAGGCGGCCTTGATTTAACTTATGCATATCCTATTTTCTTTTGGGATTCAAGTTATTTCCCTAGTGATAACTTTTTAGACCTAGAAAAACGAATCTATGGTACTTTCTACCCATCTCTTCTCTTTCTGCAACCTTCACTCGATTATAACTGGCAGAGGCCGTAGGTCTATCGATAATCCAGTTCTGTAGTGTTCGCTTCTTAGTTAAAATGTATCTAGTACTCTTCTTCGTCGAAACCGTTTTAAAATTCCAAGGTGTTCCTCTTACACTCAATGACCATCTACTCCTATCAGCAGACGTATCATAAATTCTATGAACACGTTTATAGAAAAATCTGGGATCCCCTTAGTTCTCTGTCTCACTCACCTGTTCTTCTAACCACTGTAGTGTGGTTTAATCCAGTGCACCATATCGCGGTATTAGCTCTGCTGTCAACCGTTCATTTGGCTGATCTTTTTGCCATTGCATTATTGAGTTTGCTGAGTAAATATGGATTATGTGTATTCTGGAAATTACCTTAACATATCGTGTGCATTCCTACGGCAATGAAGGTTTGTCTGCTACATTCTAATCACTTTGTTAATCGGATGGTTTGTTAGCACCAGAATAATAAAGCCTTCCTCATCAACTTTAGTCGTTTCTCTAGTTGTTTATTTTTTGCTTTTTCTTATTTGTTTGCTAATCGCTTGTGGTTGTGATTAATTTCGTTTTTTTCCGAGTTTCATAATACCTTACCGTAAATAGGTCAGGCCATAGAGCTAGCTTTATATATTGTATTTATCGCAACCCTTAACGACGCAAGGCGTACCAGGCCTGTAGCATCTTTTTCCACTTTCACCCCCATGCAGTCTTTTGCTACGTGGCGGGCTGTTTGATTGTTGGAGCTTGAACCCATTCGTTCAGGAAGCATGTAGCGTCCCTCAAGCTCAGTTTCCTTTGAGAGGGTGCAGCCATTTGACCAGTGCCCATAGCAAAATCAGCGGACAGCTTCAGTCTCCTATTCTCCTTGGTCTGAAATCATTGGCCCTCATGAGCTATACACTCACTTGATCCTCAATTGTATCGCAATCTGCTTCGATTCTAGAAAAATATTGATATTTGGTTGAATTACTGTACAAATTGAATCTATATATTACATATTCTGCACCTGCATACTAACGTATATTGTTGAAAAAGGTCTTGTTTCCCGGAAGCTGCATTGTGGCCTCATTTTGTTTGATATGAGCTCTAATATCTTTCAAAATACTTTTTACTTGCAGTAAACTTAGTTTTTGGCGTGCTTTATGATTTATTTTATCGTTTAATTCTTTCTTCAACAGCATGACCGTCGTCTTCCCCAAGGTTAGCTCGAGATACCCGCATTTTCCTCGACAGGTTGCTTAGAGTAATTCCCGTGCGTCTAAGGACCCTCTCGGTCCATAATACAAATGTCGCCTCTGCTAAATTAGCCTCGTTATGTACATCGATCAATCATGTTTTTGCCAGCTGTTAAGTTGTTTTGAGCTTCCTTGTTGCGACACATCATTATTTCGTGCGTACGCTGTTCCACCATATTCTCACCTTTGCTGCTTTAGTATTTTTGCCCCTGTTTTCAACTCTTCTTCTTCTGTTTTAAGTGCTTTAATCATTTGAAAGAGGTCGATGTCCCTCGCGAATCCTATCTGGTCTCTTTTTATGTTGTGCTTTTAAAATTTGCAGATATTGAGTTAAAGATTCGCATTGCATTCTGTACATCCCCTTAAGTAGTATGTTTTTCTGATACGTTTGCCAAGGTTTTAAGTGATATGGTTGAGTTGTTTAATGCTTAAACAAGTTTATTTTTGTGACTTTTGCAGCGGCTTTCCAACTCGTTTGCCTTATAAGTTTTATCTGCTTCGTTATATACTGCTTTGCTGCGTGCTGTTTTCTTGGCAGATGCGAAGTATCTCTGACTTCCCCGGTTTAGGGTGAAGAAACTACCTATGTAACACGTCACCGCAACCCACTAGAGAATCCCTTTTTGTATTAAAATTGCCGGAGACAGGAATTTGTATCTACAAAGGTGACGATGAGTGTATGTGCAGCCGTAGGGGTTATCAATCGTTTCTTTATGCCTGATTTATAGATCCTTTCAATACCTGTGCAAGCTTTAGTTACCTAATTGTTATGTAATTCGCCTTGGTTTCTACATCTTGTTCTGTCAGAGGACAAGGTATAGAATATTAATACGCTTAGAGAAAATTGTTTCGATAAAATATTTTTCATGTGTATAACACGTGGCTATAGTTATTGCATCCGGTAGCAGAAGAGGTAAGTCCGAATGAAAGAAGCGGGTTATTTTTTTCCAGAGAGACTGTTAAGACTTAAACCTCTCACAGGAGCACCACGTCCAGCAAAGCCGGAAACAGAAAAAACTCGGTTGCACAACAATTACAATATAATAGAGACCACTAAAACTCTAGCGTCTCATTGATCTGAGCTACGCCCTCTCCATATGTTACTTAAGAAAGCTCTTCAGCGGAATCTAGTTCGTGTACGAAGAAGCTATCTAGACAATCAAGGACAGAATATCATAGCAGCCATTTACAGAACCCTGGCCCCAGCTCAGAGCAACGAGCATTTACAATAGGCCTCCTTTTTAGTACCAAAAATTAAAGGCCATCTGCAAAATCATTAAAGCTGGCGGTACATCACTAAAAAGATGTTACTTAAACTTTTATTTTAGCTTCCCACAACCTGCCTCTTGCGGTATTTTGAAACGCATATTATTATTCTTGAAAAATATAGCTACTTACTGTGCCATTGCCATTCTCTTGAAATATATTTAGCGCATCTTCTGTGGTCCGCAGTAGTTATGTAATTATATGTCCTGTTTGCAGTATTTATTGACTCTCGAATGTCCTCTAGATAACTGAAGCAATTTTGGATGCGGGGATTGCTGGGCAAACTTATCTTACCAAACTAATAACGTCATAAAATAGTTTGTATAGAATGGACTGTATATTATCTTACAAGGGTGGCTTCAGGCAATAATCTGAGAGCGTCCTAAGATAACGGTCTGTTTTTAATAGTCATTAACGATCTGCTAGCAAAATCAAGAAGTGGCACCCTTTCTTTTTCTGTATGCCGACGATTTTTGTTATTTAGTGTAAGCTGGCACCAACTCCAGTCAATTACAAACCCGGACTCCAAATGAAAATTTAGAAAACTCAGGTAAAAAAAATTATGACCATATTACCTTCAGCTCAGCATCGTGGTACATCATTCTCACTTTACATATTCGGGACGCACTTTGACACCAAATAAACTATTTTTTGTTGAGCATATTACTTGAATGCAGTGAAGCGTCTGTTGGCCGTCACAACGACTGGTTTAGAACCGCTCTTTAAAGACATTGCTGACCCTTTCTGTTTTAAAAGCCGTAGTTTGTGCGCTGTATGAACTGTCGTTCATATGGGAGCATTTCACGGAGAATGAATCACTTCGTGGTGTCTTACCTTAAGCTCGTCGAGCGATTTCACGTCTCTGATTGATCTGCTAGATTATAACGATCCCGTTTGGAGAGACAGAAAATAGAAGAAAAAATCGACGGGTCATGACTTTATACACAATTCACGTATTTCATAATGCTGCCCGTAAGACGCCCGCTTACCCCAACTCAATAAAAGAATATCGCTGCGAAGAACCCTGCGGTCGATATCATACCAAATGTCCTGCTATTCCTTCCCTTAGTCCATTAGCGTGCTCATGAATAATTCCACGCATTCATGTTTTAGTACGTTTTTACTTTTTAAATTGTATTTAAATAAATTACCGTTTTCATCAAACTTCGTTATAGAATGGCTTTCACAGAATGGACTGTATGCCATTTTACACTCGCAGTCTTCTTAATTGCCATTATACAAGTCGCATGCTAAGTTTATTATCGTTTTATATATGTTATACTGGACAAATGGTGAAAGTTATATAATAATAATAGTTATTCGTTATCTTTCGATTTAACTTTGATACTTAATTTCCCTTAGAGAATTGGTCTTCTTAGATTCTCAATGTGACCTATGTAAAAGAAGCATAACTTTAACCATATTTCGGCGTCACCTCTGGAATGACCTACGACAAATTGCAATACATGGCAACTGTGATAAAAGTATTAACCATTACGAAATTATCTAAGCCGTACGTATACTTTATATTCTATTATCTTATGACAAAATTCGTACTAGAAGAACCTTGTCATACGTACATTGTCCACACGCGTACTATTTGTATATGTATGTGCGTGTAGTTACACAATACTCTACAAAAGGTAGAAAACTACGTCACGCCCTATACCGGCTCAGGTCTTCGTATCCTTTCTAAACTAAGAACTGTGCTATATAGCATATACCTTATATTGGAATGTATGCAGAATACGTGCCATGATGTTTACGTTGTGTTGGGCCATGGTTTGTAATACGTCTGGTCTATTCTTCCAGCCCAGACATAAAGTAGAACCTTCCTGCATATGTTGTAGTGCTACCGAGTAAAGAATCTTCATCCTTTCTGTTTTCCACACGGATAAGAGAAAAGTGAATTCTTCACATTGTGTTCTGCAATTGAAAACGGAAAGCTCTGAAGCATTAAGCTCAATGTAATGGATTGTTCCATTATTATCAGCGAATTTTATTAATTAATAAGCCGCACCCAAATCGTGCTCTTTTACCATTATTTTATAAAGATGCAAAATTACATATAAATGTGTCTATTTTAGTTATTAAGTGTCAGTAATTATGGTTATGGGATTGTATTGGTTTATTGTTTTACTTATTAGTTCTTTAGTGTACTGTACGAGTCACGAACAAATACTTCCTATATTATTTTGAGTTCACACATTTCTCATTTAAACATATTGTTGGTCAGTCATGGTACGTATGGAGTTAGTTGCGGTAATAATAATAACTCCAATGCCGACCTTTTGTCACAAAAAATGGAGGTTCTAGATTTCTGAAAGCACATGCTTTACAAAAAGCCACATGCGAAAAGCGCAATTATTTTACCTAATTTGTGGTCTTAGTCTAAGTAAATGAACTCGAGATATTAAAAATTCATGGTCGGATTTTTTTTATAAAAATGTAAAAAAAAAACCAACCTGTCTTCCTTTGCTAGTCCAGTCTGCAATTTTGCTAACCCTTGTTCATTCGCCAGACGAATAGCCGTTAGGTTTTTCCTATCAAAAAATACCTCTTAGAATCTAGAATCATTATTAACTAAAGTGATGGACGGGAGATTGACAAAACTATGTTGTATTACGAATTTACAGGCTAAAGAAAATATCGTTTCTCTTTTGGGCAGATGTACACATTAGTCTATAGTATATAAAAATATAGCAATGGAGTGGTAATTGAAAAATCTTTTCTTGCTTTTGTTAAAAGGCAGATAAGTGTGTTTCAATTTGCTTGAAGTTAGAGCTACAGACTCACTAGGGAACTAGCTAATAACAACGAGAAATTAACAAAAAGCCAATGTGTATTCAATGCGATTAATGCAGAAATCCATTCATTTTGAAAAATTTTCCTTTTAGTTAAAGAATTCATTCTACCGTTGGAAAATCTTATTTTTTTTTATTATACTATTGATAGAATCTCCTCCTTTCATATGTTGTGCGAGGTTAAAGTAGCGGTCTTTCCAATACCTTTAACTTGCGGAGCCTGGCAAACACATTTTAACATCTTCCATGCATTGCTATATTTCTTTACTAGCGTTTAACGTGCTACCAGCTATCATTACTAAATATATTGGAGCTGTCGAATAGTAGCATGCCGTATCAACACACTGTGTGGGAGACACCCGTCGGCACTATACAAACCGGAATCGGCATAGGTTAACTTTATTAGTTAGTCAGTATATATGAACACCTTTCGATTGTGAGTAAAGTATAAATTCGTGTCACCCGGGAGCACGTACGGATCGAAACTAGGGTAAACCACAGAGTGCAAGATCGGAATTTTTCAAGCAAAACTTTTATGAGTTACGCTATAAGCACTTAAAGATGTATGCAATTGGGTATAATGTGAAATATATTGAGAGATGCGCTTGTTAGGCTATCAAATGCCGAAGATGTTCGCGCGAAACAAGTTGTGGAACCTCAAAGTGTGATCTTCTTGCATAGAGAGACCGAAGTTGAGTAACTCAGAGTTTGAGCTTTGAAATGGTGCACTATCTGGTGCACTATATCCTTTTCCTAATATACGTAGACTGTAGGAAAAAATTTACGAAAAACCGAAGCAGAAATTGCTCAAACAAGGCGACTTATATAGGGTGAAATAAAAAAGGTTTGTAGTCGAACGAAACGTATACCTATAGCTAGATAAGCTCTCCGTTAGAAAAAGGTGTCAGAACATATATGTATTACCCAGCGATAGGCCCTCCTTTTCCAACTGTAACAAGTGTCCGTGTTAATTGTGTTCTTCAATGGAAACCTACTTTTACGAGGTCTTATGATGTAAAAATGCGTCAATTTTTGTGGCTTTGTACATTTTGTTGTTACGTATGTAGTCCAAATTTCAAACAAATCAAAATGTTTCTTTACAAAAATACGGAAGTAAGCTTTTTGGCTGAGGCCAAGCCTTTGATTTAAAAAAATTTAATGCTGCTTACACACCACAATTGAACCAACAACGACTAATCAGATGTGCTTCAATGAATAAATTATGCTATGTATTATGAAAAACGTCGCTAATAATGTTGTCCTCCTCTGTTTCTACTTACATAATGGAGAGCGCCATTTTTTCACCGGAATAATGAAAAGTTCTTTCGAAGACTTCAAGCCGTAGGATGTATGTCTTCATTAGGTTGATAAGCTCATGAAGTAAGTGAACTGACAAAGCCCTTTCCATTGTATTGTTTCACTCGCTTTTCGCCTGTGGATTTCTCGAATGGTTCGAGCACATTAGTGAAAACCAAAAAGATATTTCTGTGCGTTTATAATCAGCAGGTAGCCCTTTCACGAATTTTGAGTATGTAATTATTAAACCGACCGGACCTTAAACAAAAAGCACAAGTAAGCAATAAATCCCCAAATTCTCCGAAATATTCAAAATATTCCAGAAGTGTCAAAGAGTGTGTTCCTTAAGCTTCAGAACGGAAATGCCACAGCCCGTCCTGCGTTACACTTATAGAAAATATAAAATTACATAACTAGAGTCGCTGTACTGAAAAAAGCGAATAGTTTTTTTACGTATATTGAGTCAATGTTTTACATTATGATGCCAGTCTAATGAATAACGTCGTGAATATGTACTTATTTTTAGAGTACGTAATACAAGTCTTAAGAGTCGGTAGTAAAGAGATGTATATATAAAGGGTGGCACGTTTAAATTGAAATTTTTTTCTTTACTCCAACTTCTAAGTCTGTATCTAAGCAGAAACAGATATTTCAATAACATTTCCGTCATTCTTCAAGGTCATCCTTATTTAATATAACCATTACCCGCCGATTACAATTTCTACTCAAGACCTATACTATTCACTAACCGTAAAATGTTCTTGACTTATTCTGCAAACAAATTTTTGACAATAACCGTGCGTCAAACGATACTGGTAGGAGTAAATACGTTGAAGTATCGTTCAAATACACTATATAAAAAGAACTCTAATGGAATTAAACTTTAAGTCCATAACAGGCCAAAAGTGCTAAAAATGCAAAAACTCGAAACGGCCAAGAGATTCAAAAGGTTGAAAAACATTTAAAAAAAAATGAATATTTGAAGGTTATCCAAACGTTCGTCATTTTATGTCGTCCTCTCTAAAACAGCCATACTTTCCGTGTCAAGGGACCTAAATGTATTAAAAATTGTGTAAACTTCTTAAGCGCTTAAGGTGTGAATGCTATTGAGGATCTGCCACTCTGCCTCGTAAGAATCTACCTCTGATTTTTCGGAAAGCCGCATTAAAATTGGGAATAATGTAAATCGTAAATTTCGAGTATGTTGTTCGTCATGATAGACTTGGTATTTTGTTCTAAAGAAATTGGCCTTCTTGTGGTATAAGGAGTAGTGGGTAAATACATGACTGCTACGATAAACAGCTTATCAAAGTGTTCCTTATTTTGAATACACCACATTGTATATGTCTTCTTCGTTCTTCATTGAAGAGATCTTAATTTCTTTCCGAGTGATTACGGTATTTAAAATGAGATTCAGGATGGGGATCTTTGCCCAGAGAGCTATCGTATATTGTATTGTACATTAATGTGTAAGGACATATGATGTTGAAAGCTTTAGAGATCACCAAGAATGACGGAGCTTGAAGGAAGACTTCATGCAAAAGCAGCACTGTCTATTGCGTTATACCGTCGAACAAATTAGTTTTGCCTCTGGTTGCAGTCTACTTCGGATTTCAAGGTGAACCCCTCTCTCTATGAGTACCACTGCCAATTTTTTTTAAAAAGACCGCTCAGAATTTTTTCTTTTACCAGCTTTTCCGTATCTGGCTAATTACCATCGTGTATCTGATGCGATCATACCAAGACGTTGTGGAGGATACAAATGTTTCGAGTCTGAGACAAGGCGGAAAATAGATTTTTTCTCTAGCCAAACCACAGGTCATTCTTTCATAGAAAACTTCTAATCGGAAAGTGTAAGAAAGCAATTGCTTTAGAGAGGAAAGTGATTTGACAAAACATTCAAACGATTTGTTCGTCAGATAAATGGGTGAAAACCAATGAGAAAAAGTGAAAGTTCATACATATCCTCATTATGTGCGTACACTTCTCTTTTAAGTTTAGATGTTTAAGGAAACAATAATTAGACTGGAGGAGATGAAGGATGACGAGGTGGATCGATCTACGTTGCCCTTAGCTACGTTGCCGTCTAAAGTATTTGAAAAATGCTGCGAATCGGAGAGCAGTGACACAACGTGGCAAGGTTTTCCAAGGAGAATTCTACCGATGCGACAAAGAGGGCCGTTTTGTGAAAAGTATGCAAGCGAGTTACCATAGTATTACTCGTGCGGCAGAGATCACCATGCCGTCAGCACTATGGCATGCACCCAGTATAAAGGTGATAAGGAGGCGTACAAAATACTAAGAAAGCCTCAAGGCTTGAAAATGTAAAAGCCAGAAGATCGACAAAGAATTTAGGAAGAGCTTCGCGCTAATATTGACGCCCAAGACAACTGCCAATTGGCCCGTTCTGGTGCCTTTAATTTCACAGTAATTGAAGGAACCAGCAGCACAGGGCTTATCGGGAAAGCGACAATTGAATAATTTGAATAGCGGCGACAGCAGCTAATACGCAGCGGGCAGGCTCCCACTTTAACAGTGATAAACAGAGACAATTTCCAGATAAATGCTCTGCACAGATACTGAAGGTTATGACCAGCATTATATTCAACTGACCGGGTAGATGAAGAGCTATTTCCTTAGCTAGCCTAGTCGTAAGAGTACAGAAACGATTGTATCATTTCGACGATACGACTTTCAGCATCGCTTGTTGACTCAAAAGTTAACATTTTATACTGTCTGACCATGGTCCAGGGCTTCGTTAGAACGTCGCCAGTCTTATCGGCGAAGAAAGATCGACAGCCCGGCTTACACTCTGCTAATATATCAAAACTTCGTCAAAAAGAAATAAACATTAAAAAATTTCACAACTAAGAACAGAAGAATGAATCTTCATGCCCGAAGCGATACAGCTCGATAAGGAACCTTGGAGAAATCGCAAGTAGACATGTAGACGAAGCCAATCATGTAAGCCAAAATTACCGACTGCCGCAGTAATGCGGCTCGTAGATCCGGCTGGAACGATATGAAAACGCTAGAAGCTGCGTCTGTGTTTGTCTAAAACTTGCTAGGCTGCTTGAAACTGACGGGACATATCAGTAATTTGTTCATACGTAGCGCGTTTATACATAGCGGAATGCTGTTTGCTCAAGCGTAAATAAATTCAGTTAAGTAGCTTAGTCTATTGAAAAGGCAGAAAAACTACTATTGCAACGTACAGCAGGTACAATGCATGACGAATATTGTATCAAAGCACAATACAGCAAGAAATATTTCAGTCAGGTAACATATAAAGGTGGCCAACTGAGGTGTAATTGAGTACAGGAATATTTTTAACTAGTGTTATATCAAAACTCTTATTAAATTGAAGAAGAATTCGGGTATGTTTTACCAATTCGAACTGAAATATGAACACAATGTAATTGAAAGTCATTGACCAGCGCTAATCTAATCACTTGGTGTGGTGCAAAAGCAGATACCTCCAGCTAATAATTCGTGAAGGCTTTTGCATTTAGATTCGCGTTCTAGTAATATATCTCAAAACATGAATAAAGTACATTTTTTCGTTCTTCTCAGATAAGGAATAGAACACATCATAATAAAATATATCGATCTTAAAATAGAATTGATCACCGTATATGAAGAAGCATTTGCTGTCAATAAAGAACCTAGATGCCGGAAATAGATGACACAAAGCAAAGCTTAGCAACGTATAATAATAATAAAATACTAGAATTGAAATCGCGCACAGTAATATCGAGTAATATGATGATGATGTTGTATCTGAGCCCACGCGGCTTCGACTGGAGGCCTATTTACTAAACAAACGATCATGCTAAAAAATATTAAACGAAAATATAAGATGAAGCCTTCATATAATTATTACATTAGGTCAAATTGTAGCGTGTTGTAGCGCAGTAAAAGATAAAAAGTTAAGGGTTGAAATGGCTATGGGTGGAGTGGTAGTGACCTACCTGATTATCGCGATGTCTTTTAAAGATCGAAGATTTTTTTAAGGATTATCGCTACGTCTATTTTTGAAGAATCGCTTCAGTAGCCACTATCACTATTTGGATGACAAATGATACAGAAAGGCTCCATTATGCGGAATGGTGAGGACGACCTGATCCTACATTTTTTAAGACGACCTGCTTTATGGCCCACTGTTTACAGAGTTAGCGCTCACGTTGGACGCGAATGAACCAAAATATTGATAAATAACGTGACATGCGGACGATTGTTTTGGTGAACCTCAACGTGCTGCCTCAATGAAAAGGGATCTATCAACCGACTTTTAGGCGCTCATATCGTGATGGTAATACAATCTCATATTTGTCATGATGCCTTTACACATTCTATTTCTGTGTAGACTTGGATTAATATACGATTTGCTTTTTTATTCCAGTAAAGCTTGTGTTTACCTATTAAGTTTAGTTCACCATTATTGTGATTAATGTGTTGTGTACAAATTTTGAGCAGCACTATTTTTAGATAGAGCTTCAACGAACGTTTTTTAATTATTGTTTCTATGCAACTTTGATATGAGAAAGTAATCTTGTGTTAGACAATAGTCATAAATCTGCTACTAGCGTAAAGGTTCATTTAGCAAATCAAAAGTAATCCAGTCAAATGTTCACCGAGAAAGTTGACTGGGTTTCCTTGATTAAAATGCGAATAATTAAGACCTTCGGAAATAATATATTTAGCAAAAAAATAATTCTTATTCGTGCTGTATTCTGTATTATGGTCATGTCAGTTTAAAATCATGGATGAGCTTGATGGGAATGATTTCCCTGCCAATTAATGTTGTACCACTAACCAGTGACGTCCAGCTTCTAAACATCAATGAAAGAGAAAACAGGTTTCTTTATTTAAAAACTGAACTTCATCATGGACGTAGGAGACCTTAAAGGAAGCCCATAACTCGGAAGTAATCGATTTTTGTTTCGTGATTGTATATTTTGCTGACACAAGGAATCACAATAACGGCAAACATTACTACGGCCTCATGACGTTGATTGACCTGTTCAAGAACAATCCGAAAGAAATTCACAGTAATAATGTAATTCACCGAAATAGAGGGACTGATGAGATTTTAGTGCATGGTTGGGAAAAAATACGTTTACGGTTAGTAAAGAAGTAAACATATGTTTAACGAATTGTTTTAAAGGAAAGCTTCCTAACTACATACGTTATTATTAGAAAGCTATATTCCGTAGGGATATGTTGCTGAACCGTAACAAAGTAGTCGTTATTTCTTTCTTTGTCTGCGTTTTGGTGTGAGAGTGGGGAAAACGGTATGGAAACAAAGGAAATTCCCCCCTAAGAATTTTTATATTTCTTTTTTTGTTCTGATTTGAAGATATGATAACATGTCATTACGGTTTCAGTTTATGTTTGGCTCTGCTTCTAGGACATCACTAAGACTTACGATTTTTTTTAATTTTTTAACATTTTTTTGTAAATAAATAGTTACATATATTAGATAGCATAGAGATTCTGTTTCTGAAATGTCACCAAAATTTAAAAAATTTTATTTTGGTAATTTTCCCTGAACTAAAAAAGTGAAGTCTATATATACCAATTTAATTTAATATGTATTAAAAATTTGTTCAAAAGACCGCAAGGAACGCATTTTCACGCCAATTTTACATAGGTAAACTGATACGATAAATAGAGTTTTTACAACTTTCAGTCAATTTTTTTTTTTTTTTTTAAATATAAATATGTATCGCATTTTTATTCAGTGTGCTAAAGTCCGTGGCTTGCGAATAAATAGCTCCTACATAGACTTCCCTGTTAAACATTTTTACCCCAATGTCACTTAAATGCAAAATTGTTTTACCACAATTGTTTTTAGCCCGTTTCCTTCAAACATCTATTTCAAATATAAGACAATTATACTTTTATTCAGCTCGCTAAGATATACTTACTGGTTTAAATCATTAACAGAGACCAAGTGGTACTTTGCGTAGAAAAAACGTTTTCGATCGTGGTATTTTTTCTAAAAACTACTCAAAAAAGCAGTCTAAAAAGTAGCTCAAAACACATTTTAACTTCACTGTAACTTGAGCGAGACAAACCCTCAAATGGGTTTTCACCAATTTCACACCAAAATATAGCGCCAGTAGGAGTCAAGTTGTTCCTCGACAACCAGTTTTCACGGTAGCAGTTTTGTGCCATTATATTCTTGAAAAACTTTCATGGTTTGCGGTTTTTCGATGGCGACTGCTATTACTATTAACATAAGCACCATAAAGATCACAAATTTCCAGAGGCATTTAGGTTTGCTGGGCGTACTCTATAGTCCTCTGCCAACAATCGTCAAAAAATAGTTTATTGATTAAGCAAGCTCCTTTGAATGCCGCAAGGTAGATACCTTCATGCGTTTTAGTAAATCGGACAATATAAATTTGGGTATGAAGTAATAATTTCAAATAGCAGATTTCTTCCAACGTGGATTTAATTTGTAGAGACACGAAAGCTTTTTTTTGCTAATAAGGTCGAAAATTTGGAACTTCTAGGCCCATTTTCCTTTTGCTTTTTGTTATTAGCCTAGTTATAGAGATAAGGTCCATTGGCGTAGAGTAGTGTTTTCGCGAATTCACTATGATTACAAAGAGCAATGAATGCCATAATATTGTTAGTTTTTCTATATTTCCTGGTAGTTGTATAGAAGTACTTTTTGAAAAACATACTGTTCTTGCGATAGACGTAAATGTAATCGTTCAACGGGAAGATATCGATCATGGATCCAAAAGTTTTACATTTCGACAATTGTTTGATATGATCCTATGTACCGATTGCGGTACTGTTCGATTTTATCTACTTTACAATATTTTTTGTATTTTCTCTTAAATGCATTTTAGTAATGTCACGTATCAATTTGTGAGCATATTTCCATGTTGAGGTGGGAATTCAAAGTGTTCGGAAGCTGTGTTGTATGAAACAATTCATCGCGATGTAGTTTCATTATCTTGATGCTATCCGACCTTTTTGTAACTAGAAAAAACCTCTTCTCTGGAAAACATCCCTTGTATATAGGATGTGCGCTTTCGCCGTATACTTTCGGTGTATGGCTTGGGTGCCTATCTCAGCACGGATTATCTTTCATGCAGGGGAAGCAGGCTGTCTGATATGAACTATGAGCTATATGTCTCAATTCTAATTGATTAAATTCCGGATCTGCATTTAGAATTAGGATTTAAGCTTGCACATATAAATTGTAGTTTGGTGTCTCCGTGAAACCGCAGCACAATGTAACCGTGCACCAGTTCTTTTTTTTTTATTCTCCTTGGTAGCCGTTGCCGAATTTGTTCATATGGTATTTAAAAAAAAGGTTTTTCATTAGCTAAAAGCTCTTTAGTTTGAACCTGATCTATCCTCTAGTGTTTAGCTCTTATTAAAGTGACTTACGGTTTCTATTCAAAGCGCATTTTTCGTTACCATCAAGAACAGTGACAAATTTCCATACGTGTAAATGTTCATCATGATGTCCTATAGAAATTTTGCTATATGCCTAGGTTTTCCCTTGAGTGAAGATGAAACGCTGATATATTTATGAACACTTGCGAAATTACTTTCTTAATGTACATGAAGAAAAAGCAGGGTTATTGTACTGGAGAAGTAACTTGACTAATAGGTTAGCAGTCGGTCGTATGCAAAGAGAATTTCCAAATAGGAATGTGTTATATGTAATACTAGAATATATATATTGTTCTGTCATGATGATGTTACAGTTGAAATTAGTCATTGCCGTGCAAGTAGTCATCACTTGTTTGAAAGTAGCATGGGGTTCCTTTTTTTTATTTCGCTTTTTTTCTTGACAAACTTGTATGATTTACCCGCATATATTTCCTAAAGAACTGTTTATGATTTAACGATACGTAGTTGCAGCTTAATCGTTTAGCTATTATAGGAAATAAAAAACATACACAGTCACTTGAATGTTCACCACAGAACGCGTGATTGTTCAGCCAAACCATGTATAATGTGTTCGGTACATCGGCTTGTGAAAACTATATATAAAAATAAAAAATATGGACAGGTTTGGTCGACAAATATAACTACATGTTATAAAGCTGCTACAAGGGAAAAGAGAGAAAACCAGCTGAACACTTTATTTGTAGACACCCATTTACTCAACCTGATACAGCTTGATACATATGCTTATACATATACAACAAAATGTCAGGCATTCATTTCCAGTAGTTTAACTGTAGCATCTCTCAGATTCGAGGTCGGCGTTGTTAGCAACGTACCATAATGTAACCTCGTTGAATTATTTTTTCTTGTCGTTGAACCTTACTCAAAACTGTGCAGTTAACGTTCATTTATGCTATGTTTCTACAAATATCGACTATAACCAGAACGACAAATCATGTTTAGGGACGGAAAATGAGCCTCAAAATTGGGTGTCACATACCCAGCTCTTGCGGATTGGTTAGTTATTAAGCCATAGGAAGCAAAGTTTATTTTTGACTTAGTCTTTGCAAAGACGGGGGCTCACTTCCATGCAGAAGAAAGTTTCTTATGTCGATTGAGCTGAGCCCCTTCTTGAAGAGTGGAGTTCTGAGCCACTCTTCGAATAGTGTTATTGTAATTCTCTTTTGCTATTCTAGTTCTAGCAAGGAAACCAGCGTAGATCACTGTGCGCGCCTAATTAATTAAGTGTAGTCGCTACGTGGTGCTACCTAAGTAAAGTTTCTGGTGTAAGTTTTTTAGTGTTCTTTGCAAGTGAGAGCAACGCGCTATAGATTGCAAATATTTGCATTATTGTGGAATTAGTTTCGTTGGAATTAGTTGGGACGAACTATGCAAATACTTTTTTTGTGCTTTGAAAGCGATGCGCACAATAGGGTACTCGTAGTATTACAACCTATGTGAACTGCCCTCAGATTATCAAGAAATTACCACTTCGCACCTCATAATACCATATTTCGCCTTGTATTCTATGGGAAGAATACGAGACTGTAGACAACTGTATAAAAACAATACTGGAGTATATTTTGGGGACTATACGTGCAAGCACGTAACTGATAATCTACAATTTCAATGCAGAACACTAGCATACACGTGAACTAAGATGTCATCGACGCCAATTTCTTAGGCTTGAATCTCGTTTATGAGGAAATATGCAGTTATGTTTACTCTCACCTCTATTTATCATAAATATGGAAAGCCATAGTATACACCAAAACCACAAATAGGAACATGATTATACTGTAAATCATGTTAGATACAGTTCAATGTGCAATATGACACCGTACACTTCTAAGCAGTCGAGTATGCCCTCGGAGATCAAACATAAAACAATACCACCTCTTACATTCATACTCGAATCCAATGTGGCCTCATCGTAAGTAGTTCTGTAGAGATATCACGCGATGCTAAAATCGGAATTATGTCTACTTAAACTTCTAACCCAAATCCGAAGCATGGTTTACCAGAAAAGCTAATGCCATTCGCTAGCTAATCGAATCTTTATAACCATAAATTTCAACTAAAAAAATTGCAACAGGACTCTATTGACATTAAGGTATCATTGGCCGATTTCAAACTAAGCAATCACATAATAACCCAGAGAATGATTGCAACGCGTACAAACGGCACTGTATATTAGTGGCATAGCGATTAAAACTCATGGATTCTATCAGGCGATCGGTGCATTCGACAGCTTCCCTCAGTTCAACTAAAGAACGATCGCCATACATCTCCAAACGTTTACTCTTTCAGTCACTATTAGACGTTATCCATTTTATAGAAAATGGTTTTTAATATTATATTTTTATTATTATTTCCATAGAGAAAAACATACCTTAGTAATATAATAATAATAATAATAATACAGCATTGTATTTGAGTAAAAAATGTATTTTTTGAATAAGCAATCATTGCACGCTATAATTTTTTAGAAAAAAAACTAACTGACAATAATATTTATTATGATAGACGACAGAATTTTTTTTACCTGTATATATGCCTATAAAGGTATTGATCCTACTATTTATCTAGTAGGTTGAAGTGATTTTTTCACTATGGTAAATAGCAGAGATATGACACACACATATAGACTGGGTTTTTTGTAGCATTTTCATTTCATTTTTACTGAAGGTGATGCACAATCCTAATCGAGAGAACAGGTAAACGCATTGACGAAACTACCGAAAATTGAACGTTATTACTTTATACAAGAGGTAAGTCATGATGTCAAGTATAGAGTGAGCATTTCCGATAATGTAGGCACTAATTTAGCTATTTAGCAAAGTAACGATAGAATGAATGATTTTCCTTTTCATTTTTCCTGAGACTTGTTTTGCGCATCACAATATGGTGAATGTCGGAATCCTCATATTGGTCTGCAGATACTTTGTCTTTGTAAGTATATTTGCGGTCTATCACAAATACATATTTTTGTGGTTTGACTTGTGAATGAAAGCCATGATGTACAATGATTCCGTATTTTTTTTATTCATGCAAGATTTTCGTTCAAAATAGTCCAAAATAAATGAGCGCTTGAGTATAATATATAGCCACTATATGTGTATTGTATTGTATATGTAAAGACAATTGCTGTGCATTCATTCCTTGTTCTCGCAAGTCAACGACAAAACTAATCCAATTTTTTTCATTTTGATGACAGCGGCGGGGTAGATAGTAATTTGGACGCTGTGGTAGGTCGACTAAGGAGTTGGGCGGAATTTTCGGAGTTGGTGTTCGGTGGTGTCCGATCGAGGACGTAAGTTAAAACATTTGAGAGGCTGGGTGAGGCTACGTGATCGACCAACTAAATGATACAAAAAGCGCAACATCTACGAGGGACATGCTGAGTGTGGTTCGAATAGCGTGTATGGAAATTAACTATATGGCATGGAGCTTCAATAAGTAGCTATACGATTGTTTCTTTCCGAAGAAGCTTGGTCACGGGAGCATTTTTGCATTTAAGAAGAAATCCAAGAAAGTCACGACCAGTCCTGCGATGATTAGCGGAAGTTTGGTCAAAAGAATTATCCAAGCGTAGACAAAACCATACGCCGACATATAATGTGCTATTTTGGGCAGAAGTAAAGAGGGGATAAACTGTTGTGAGTGTACATGAAGCCACGTAAGTCTCTTTTCATTAATCCCTTGACAACAGATTTATCGCTAGAAGAAAGTATAAGATTTCTTGGGCAGAGTGAACGGCCGCAACCGCTCCGTGATAACCGGCCTCGTAGTTCACAACTAATGAAACACAATGTGACTCATAATGGTGAGAAACGTACTTGTGTGGGTCGATTACTGCGAATTCGTTCATACGTGGCAAGACACTTACGATGGTGCCTGAGGTTGTGCCACACACTATTTAACTTTTGAAAATAATAGAATCTTGCCCGAGACGAGCGTGAGTCAAAACCTCTGTACGCCGGCAGGACAAGCATGTTCCGATAGTAACAAAAATGATCGTATTTAACTTGACGTCTCTGGTTATATAAATGCTCTATAAAGCTCTCTGTCAACGACAAAGTTAAGCCAGTTCGCTTCAACAGTTACAGGTCCTTTTAGTTCTACATGTTAAAGGTAACTACCCGTCTGATGGAATGCACCATGGAGCATTTAGGTATTTTGTAGTTTAAATTTAGGTATAAGCGCATGACTATTTCGAAAACCAAGTAAAGGTTTACAGGCACGTACAACATCGTGGACTTCACATCACTATGCTGACCAAAAGCCTGGTAGACAGACAAGGATTGAAAAACCGCTAGCAGAAAAAATAGAGCGCGGCACAGGTTTTCGATGCTCTAATGCTGTTATTTTTCTCCAAATAAAAAAATCTTTACTGAGAGTTCAATATTTTCTTCGCGCGGCTGGAGCAAAGTATAGACAGGAAGGGCAAGAGGACCAGGAGAGAACTCCAATATTCATGCAAATGCGCAAGTTAAGTCTCTTGGAAAGCGAAATCGACACGGGTTTAGGTTCAACATGGAGAAGCACACGCTTGAATACTGATGGAATGAAGAGACCGTTAAAGCAAGGAGATCATGCGTCAGACGTCAAAAAAGTGGAGCGAAATCGAAGGACAAAAGAAAGTCGAAGAAGATCCGCATTCACATGCAAAAATCTCTAAGAACTAGTTTCATTGTGACGTGTGGAGAGAACTTAATAAAACGGTACGAAATGGTGGCTGGGGTCTTCCGCACAGGATCGTTACTGAAAAAGTTACGACTTTCACTAAGAGGGACCCCAAGTCCGGACGGAATATCGGATGGAGTGATCGACCCTCTTTTAAAGACTGATTCATGACTTTTCATTCAGCAAATGAATGTTTTCCAGTGATATATTAAAGGGCAAGCATCCTTCTCATCTGAATTTTCTTTAAATTATAATTTTAATTGTAATTTAATTAGTAAGAACTGGGAAACTTTGAAGATGCACTTACGAAAAAAGGTATATCACAGTTTATCTTCCGTGTGTCGTCATTATAACTGGGCATTATATAAGTGGTAACCGCCAAAAAAGAAAACGTTTTGCAGGACGCTGCCAATAACTCCTTGGGAAAGAGTAGCAGTGGATGTATCACGTTAACCCACAGTTGACGCCTAACATTGGTCGAAAGGATGGGACAAAAATTGTAATAGCGGGGAAATTAACCTTAGGAGTAGTAGTGGGTGGAACACAATCACCATCTGCAATTGACACTCAAAACAGGCCGAAAAAAATTTGTAATGGCGGGAAAACTATTTTATGATTATCTTCGACACCCCGACTTGCGTGAAATGTTTTGGCTAAAGTACAATGGGAAGAACCTGACTGGCATCTTGCCTAGCAGACGCACGCTTCTAGTTTTGGTTGTGAAATCAACAGCTCTATATGCTTCACCTATTTGGGGAGACACGGCCTTGCAGTTGACGAAGAAGAGAGACACAAGAAAAACTGTATGTGGGAGCTGGCGATCAAGCTGAGCTGAGCATATACATATATGACACAGTATAGTCTCGACAGAAGTGTTCCTGGGCCAAATCAAAAAAGTGAGGCTTTCCAGCGGACAAAAGGTGTTTGCTACTCTTGGACAATAATATGAACCAGGCCATGGTCATGGCCAAGGCCAAGACCACCATTAAAGTGTGGAGGAACGAAAATGGAACGAGATCGGGGGGGGGGGGGGGATGACCTATAGAAGCTGAATTAAAAGGCTGACACTAAACATTCGAATGTGCCTGGGAGTGGAAGAAGAGCTAATGTATGGTGCGACACAGCTATTCACAGCAATTCCAAATCGGAGGGGCAGTCGAAATACATAGACGTCGTCTGTGACAGCGGTAAGGAGTACAATATGGGAAATATTATATATACAGTACGCCACTAGTGATATCTACATTGTTACAGGTGGAAATGTCACTTGCGTTTTTGAGAAGGAAATGTCAGGAGGAGAAATTGGTGGTCTTGAGTGCAGAATGGGACACGTAAATTGTCGAATTGGATATTGCCTTCTAGATACTATAGTCAATCTTCCTCTAGACGCTCTGTGTCAAATGTGTGGGATTCTAGGTTGAAATTTGTTTTTAAAACATTTTAACGTAACTAAGAAATTATGACAGACCGGGTATCCGCGGGCTAGTTATAAAAATGGATCTAAATATGATTTGCGTGTGTCGAATTCACGCCGCAAGAATGGGACTGTAGATATTAATAATACCTGAAAATAGATATCGGTCTAGTGACAGAAACATGGTTTTCATGAAAACAGGTAAATTTAGCTAGGTTGACAAAGTGGCAGAACATTGCATAGTGGAGCAGTTGTTACGTTGAGAAAACATAGAATGCCGTGTTCCGACGTTGATTCAAGATACTTTTCGCCCGAAGTCGGTGCTTATAGCACTACACTTTCACTAGGATTAATCTCTACTTTTAGCCTGCAAATATAACTATGGGTTTATAGACCCTATGTTGACACTAACCGGAAGAATTAAGAACAATGAAAAAGATATGACTAATAATTACTAATACTAGCAGTTATTTCGGTTGTTTCAAATGTGTCTCGCATCGATTAGGATGCGATGGACATAGGAAGTACAGAAGACGGCAAGGAAACAGTATTCCTAACGTCGATCATGAACTAGTAGTATTTATGGATTCTACTATATGTACTGCAAACATGACATCTTTTTTTTACATCGCCTTATTGCTTATCACTATTACATATTGACGGCTTGTCGGATGTCGAAGTGCTTTTCAATCCGATCTGCAAAAATTCTGCATCTCCGGACTTATACACAACGGAAGTAACATAATCTCAAAGGCTCGACTATGCAAAAATGAATTATCCTGCAATAGAATCTAATCCAGACCGAACGAACTGGGGCTGTTTTTAACGACTGCGAGAATGTGGACGACATGTACGAAGACCAATGCTAACTATTTCGTCAGCTAATTTATGTATACGTGCCGCGCAAGCAAAAAATATGAACGTCGATTAACGGATAGCTCACTATTAGTGAACATAATATCTCAGTTACATTATCTCAAGAAAAAGAATGTAATCAGCATAAGGTAGCGGGCCTACAAATTAATGATGCGATCAGAAGACAATGAGTATTTTGGGAAGCAATGACCTGAAAGCGATTCGTAATTAATTTCGTTAACGACTAATTGAGCAAAATGAACTGAAAAGGAGACAACGGATAATATTGAAAAAAAAAAAGACAAATACTCAGCGCTTACTTGAAATCGTATTTTCAGGCAATCTATCGGAAGTGTTTAAACTCCAGATATAATTCGAACAAGCATAGCATTCTTAATACAAAAAAAGATTGTAGATTACACTTGCTAATCACAAACTGTATCTGTCACTATAATGTCACTAACTGCCATAGCCTGTAAACCGTTATAAAGCTTCAATTATGCGGCCATATACAAGAACGCTAATGAGCAAGAATTGAGACTTGGTGCTAAGCTCGCTTGCAAACCAAGACAAAGCACCGATCTGCAGCTGTAAGACGCAATTCGAATAGGCGCAGGTCATCAACATGCCCTAGTGTTTCGGCATGACCGTTCGAACGAGTCACACCTTCTCATGATGCCTACCCACTTCGATGACGGTGATGGCTTGGGGAATCTGAAGCCGTCTTAGCGCCCGCGTCTTCCGTATAAGGGTTAATGAAAAATATTTAGATACCGCCACATCCACCTCAAGGTACAATTCTGGAATCCCTCACGTGTATTTTGTACATGAATTCAACAATGTACATGTGTGGCCCATCGATATTAAGTTATATGCAGTAATAAAGTTATATGCAAGTGATGCTGAGAACGCTAAAGTCGACAGCTTGCTACTGCATAATATTCTTGGGAAGTCTTTCTAGGGTGGACGAACAGAGTAGATACAAAACAATCGGTTTAAAAGTGTTCTGTTCTATATTTAGGCGCGTAAATCGCGAAAGCTCGTTAAGTTGACGCTACAAAAAGAAGAAAAATGAATTCGGGATAGCAGTGACAGCTACTTTAAAATGCAATGAGAGATATAATACTTGCTGCTAGCATTAAGTCTTAAGCAAATTTGTTCTAAAAAACCGAACTATGTTTATCAGACTATTGAGGATATCTGTTAAGCCATTTGTAACACATGTAGAATTCATATGCTGTCTAAGTTTAGTAAGACACTAGAAATTTGAGGAAGTTGGGAGTGTATGCGCAGAACGCAGCCTTCAAATGTTAGTGTATTAAGCGAGAAACTCCATTAGTTCTTTAAGAGAATTTAACATAACTGATAAGCAAATGTTGGAACGTCTTAACATGTATCTTCTAAATTTGATAACACCAATTTTCAATACCAGATCTGAAAATATTTTGCGAAAACATCTACAAAAAACCACAGGTAAGAAGTGTGGCATGTTTCATCGTTGTCAAAAAATCTTTGAATGAAGCGTATCATGGTTATTTTTATATATATCGGGGCAATCACAGAGTGGCACCTAACAATTTTCGTGTGAGGTGTTGTTAAGCCTTCTGAGCTTTAAATTGTAAATAGCTTGTAAATGCCAACCTAATGTTTACATTTTGTCTCAAAGCACTAACGATCTGTCTTACTAACTTCGTCAAAATAAGAAATGACGCTGTATCATACCTTATATATGACGTGATCTGTATGCAAAGAAATCTTTGCGATGAGCGACAAATTTACGATCGCTATTGCTCCTCAGGCCTGTTAGCATGAAGTTTGAAGAGAATTATTCGGTTGCAGAGATGCAGAAATGCACACGGGGCATATTCAAGAGGTGCAACAAAGAACTGTCGATTAGTTAGATAAGATAGTAAACGCTGAAGATAGATCATTGGAATATTATATCCTGTGATATGTTTGTAACAGAGTGTTGTAAAAATTGTAGGGATGGTACTGGGGTGTCGCAGTTACCTCCGCTCTTTGTTGTAATCGTTTGCGTATCCCCTATTGCTTAAACAGCTGTGAAATAAAGAATCTGCAACGATCTGAAAATATTTTGCCAGTGATGCACATATATATAGACCATATTTGCTCATGTAATTGCACGACCATGGCCTTTCACGTATTCGAAGAAATTAAAAAACTCATTATCTTCTTACTCATCGCTGTTTTAGGAGGCTTCTTGAGGAGGCTCTTTTTAGTGCATATGTCAGACACGTCTCCTCTCCGAAGCTCAAGGGTCGTGACCTTAATCATTATAATGTGAGCGGCCTCAAGAAATCACGAAAACTTAAAACAAGGGGTTCCTGTCGCACAAATACATCGTACATAATTTCCCAACATAATGATGAAAGAAATGATGCTGTATCGTTTTTGAACAGATTTCAAGAGAATTTTGTGTAATAACGCTGCAACAGAATTAATATTAAATAGATAGTTATATATAAATAGATAGTTAATAATTTACAATAGATGAATTTATTTAGCGTAAGAAACAGTTACAGGTACTTGCGTGTTATCTAAAACGTAGTTAAACGTTACTAAATTCATTTTGCACATCATGTAATCATGGCGTATAACAAAACAAAGAGTAGCATGTCATATAAACTGAGCAGGGTGACAATTTTTTTATAGAGCCACCTGATAGTAATATGTAATAAATAACTATTGTAATGTATGTTTGCTTATTTCGAATTGGTTTCTTGAATAAACCATTATGGTCAGAATCGGTTCTTGTTTATGAAATATGGCATTTTCTCAATATGTGTAAGTTGGTCAGCAAAAGGCGCATATTCTATAGCCCGCTACGAAGGTTTGGAAGTATATTAATTTGGTAGTTCCTTTAAGCCAAACACGTGTCCCTCAAAGGTCGAAACGAATACCTTCAGTACGAAAGATATACGAAAATCTGTTCCATTGAAAGGTAACATCATAAAGTCAAAAATACCAGAGCAATATGTGACTTCACTACAATAAAAGCGTATACAGATATGTTAATTTTATGAATAACACCTTATTAAAATATTCTTTATTTAAAATTTAGTATAAGCCGAGCTTGTTCGACTATTGTTTGAGGAAAAACGTACCCCATTATTTAGCTTACATATATTTGTATTTACGTATACATATTTTTAGATATTAAGTATAAGAAGTATAAGTAATTATGAGCATTGTTATTTCTGGATACAAAACTAGGCGTTTTACGGGAGTTATATTAGACCCGCTTTAAACCCTCACACTACTCGTTTAGCAAAGGCCACCTAGCTTTATTTATGCGCGCATTATGACATAAATTGATATGCAACACAATTTTCATACTGGTAAATTACTTTTTTTGTCTAATCGATGTTAAGGTAAAATTTATAAACTTCTAAGGTTATATTTAAGCTATGAATACACTACAACAGAATGGTCTAGTAATACGAAAAGAGTAAAAGTACTGTTAGGACAAAGAAGGCAGTGCATAGGTCGTCGTACGGTATGAGCCGTGCATACCTCACGCTCTGCTTTTAGGGTTATAGGCTAGCACATAGAGCATCTGTTCAAGCGCGTAATGCATGTAGCGGCTTAGCGAGCACGAGATGAAGATAAGCCTAGGGGCTTTGACGTTAAGTCGCACACCACCGGGTCGCTGATCGCTCAGCGACGGCGGCCGTACCAGTGAGTATCATCTAGCCCGTCTTGTACCGGCCCGCAGCGGTGGTTACAAACGGGGAGAAAAAGCACACGCCCTTCATTATGAGGGAGAAAGAGGATAATGAGAAACATAGGGGTTTGCCGGGTCTGGAGCATGGGTAAACGCGAACAAGCTAGAGACGACCTCCTAGCCCTCTAAGATCAGCGAGCTCCAAGTTCTTTTTGAGATGGTGTCTCCACAGCCCAATTACGTGGATTTAGTATAATACGTACGAAATAGTAGAATAATGACGTATTTCGTAATACTAAAGTGCAGATACATTTGACATGCTGTCTAAGCGCGGCGTGTATATGCATATAGACTTGTGAGGTACTGTAGGATGTATTCTCTACCAATGGACAGAGAATCCATTGATGGTAATGTATACGTTCCTGTGAAAAATATTATCTAGTCCATCAAAGCAAAATTTTACTTTCACTATAAAACTCTACCAAGAGACTAACTTTTTTTTATCATTCGGCATACATATTGATTCCATTTTTTATTTTCAAATTTTATTATTGTTTCTTGTAATAAAATTTCTTATACGAAGTCCTTTTTTGACTCCCCAGAAAGCTTTGTTTCTGTGGTAGACGCGCGAAGAAGGCGGGGCTGAATATTCACTTTTAGGATTCACAGTTTCATGGCACACAAATTTTGGCTGCGGTTTTGTGCAGGTTAACTTAGAATTTTGGAACGAAAGATCATAAAAATCCGCTGAGACCAGTTTCATTCCCGGATAAAGCTCATTCTAGAAACTCGGGTTAGGTGAACAAAACTTTATAAAAATTGAATCCGGCCATTGTATTACTCCGGAGTACTCAGAGATGCTTCGATTTTCGTAATCGAATTTGTAAATAAGCAAGTATCCGGACACATGTTATTAAATCTACTGTAGTTTAATTCTTGTATCTCAGCGTGTCGACTCAGCGCACGCCATATTTTATAAATCATGTGTGTGACGCAGTCTCTATTTAGGTTCCATAATTTTCCCAAGAGGCCACAGCCTTTGAGCACTTTCACTCTGATGAATACCTCGTGAGAGAGAGGAACAAAATGTATTCTTTTGTCTTTAGCTGTTAGCACTAAACTGGTAAGAATATATTAGTGATTTTGGAAATATTTGTTTTTCTTTTTAGGTCGGCACGGTTTGTTTACTCTTTGATACAACTGTGGAACATAATGACAGTATACATTACTTGAGAGCGCTCTTATAAGTCAGAAGTATTCTAGATGCTTAGTAAAAAAAAAAAAGTAATTTCGAATTTAGGTTCTAAAGGTGAGCATTCCTACGATAAAAAAAACTATTTTTGACACGTACCATACTTCACTTTTCGTAAAGTCAAGGGTCTACCAAAATCTAATTGGTTATCTGTGCTGTGCAAAGCGAGGAAAAGGATCTGCTTCAATACAGCTCGCTAAACATAAAAGTAGATCTGAAGCATGCAATTCACCTCAGTTTTTTAAGTAAACGACCCTATCTGACAAAAAACAATCGACAAACAAGACAAAATCATTCTTCCCCACGACAATGCTAGGATATACACGAGAAAAGTCTTTACAGTAGCTATTGCAAGGGGTTGTCATTTTGTACCCATTATGTCGTCCATATTTCATGCCAATGGATTACTATCTTTTCCTCTTACTGGGAAATTAAAATTGATAGGACAGAACACTTGGCAATAAAAAAGCGCCACCTTGTTGGCTGGGCGAATTCTGTAACACCAGACTTGGACATTTCGGGCTAGGCAAAGTCAATGACTTGGATAAGAGATGGAAGAAGATAAAGACTAGCGGCAACTACATAATCACACTAAAAGTGCTGACACCGGACCTCTGTTGCTACCTGTAATCACTTCTTGCGATCTAATTATTACTACCAAATCTTACTAATATTCATTGTTCTAAAGTAACGACCGCGTTTCGTTGATAGTTCGCTCTTAGCATCAACCTCTTCTAGAGAGTTATTGTCGATTCTAGCTGAACAGGCCAAGTATTAGGTTCATGTCGTAGTCATCTCGGAACGAAATCACGCTAAATTTGAACTAACTTACCTAGAAGCCTGATTTTCAACTCGCAGGCCGTTTTCGTAGGCCTTATAACATACATTTAAAGTTATGTACTGGAACTACTCAATTATCGAATAAAAATTTAGGTTCCTCTTAAATAAAAGTGAAGTCCCAAACCGTGCATTTACGTTCGACCGCGACTGCATCGACCAAATATCATGCAAAAGTGCTTTAATCCCGGTCTTTTTTCGTTTTTCCCCTTCTGTTAGCCACGAAGGTTTGGTTTTCGCACTATTGTCTTGAGGCTATTCTTTGCCAAGATTCTTCTGCTTCAGCCTCGGCTTTCAAGATTATGATTCTAAATTTGCGACACGTCTTGCATTTATTGCGCAGTTTTTCGCACCGCAATAATTGTTATCCCATTCATCTCCGAGGCTTCATTGCTGTTTGATTACGACGCATGCTATGAATGCCACCGTTAAAAAAATTCAAACACTTTTAAGCGCTAAAAATATGTCCGCATTTTATTAAACATCCTAACTGAACGTCAGATCCTCAATTGTCTTTTGTGAACTCTAAAAAACATATATTTCACACAATCACACTACGAATGTTACCGCTGAAAAGTTCCGAACATGATGTTCTGATATCAAGATCTGGCAGTCCTGTCCCTGCCTATTTACTGACCGAAAATGTTATGCGTCTCCTACCAGTATCTTATAATTTGTTGGTTTAGGCACTTTGAATCGATTATGTATTTCAGCAACTGGCGACTCGCGCAAGCTATAAAAATATAAGCTAACATTGGCGACCGCTTAGGTCGCGGTCCATTCTGTAGTGCTTTTTTATTGCATCAGACTACGCAATCGATTAATTAAACGTTCAAAAGCGCTAAGCATTATTTCAGGTGGCAGTCTTCCATTTCTAACTTTCAATGCTTCCACTAAGGGGTTATCACGTCGCACTAGGAGCCACGTAGAACAAACACGGATTTCTGGGGGTTGACTATTATTATGCAGATCTTGCTGTTATAATGGGCATCGAGGTACGGCAGCGACGTGACTGTACTACAAGCTGTCGTACCTCCTTCTTGTATATCATTTTTTATTTGATATCAATAGAAATGGATAAGTGAGGAGTGAACAAATTTCGTCAGTCGGCTGCTTTTTGTTTTACGCAGGCGTTATCCAATAATTGTTATGGTTTGCCTACTGAATAAAAAATGCTACAAAACGGTTGAGGTGAGAAGATGCAGCGAGGAACATACAACAATTAAGGCGCATAAGATCAAGCTAAGGATAAATTAATGTTGGCAGGTATCAATTTTTCGGTAGCGAATATCGGTAGCTAATTGCCTCTCAAATTTATGTATAAATTCCGCCTTATAACCAGATTTTATTAGTGGTCGCGGAGTGTTGATGGCTGGTCACAAAGTTTCTGAGGGTTCTTACAGCTGCCTCTAGAGAACAATCAATCAGCCTTTGTACTACTTATTAGGCGAATCGGTAATAAGCATTTTGACTTAAAGTTCTTCTCCTTCGCCCAACCCATCTATTCACCAATATGAAGACGCGATGCTATACACTGAAGCCCTAGTAAAGCCCGAAACCTGCCGGAGAACCACTCCCATTCTTTTTTCACGGAATAGCTCAAACAACCACCTTGATCACACAAACCACCATCTTGTCTGATGTTTATAAGTAACACTATGAAATTGGCTTTTACTGTTTAAAATAAGTCAATACATCATTGAATCAAAAAAAATGCCTTGGAATACACATTATAAAAATGGAAATAGTTTTTTGCTCTCATTCTTCTATATCCTTTTGGAGAAAAAAGCAATCCTTTTTATTAACGGAAATGTATCTGTGTAACTGAAAACAGGATATTCGGATTCTCAATACCATACGCTAATTTTTTTTACCAAGTCAATAGTGTACTTATGCGTTTAATAGATGCTGAACACCCATTTTGTCTCTGCGTTATTGTTTGAACGCATATCCATCACAAATGTCTATTGTTCTATCAGCCTCACGCTAGCGATGCCCCTTGGCTGACAAAAGCTAAAAACCTGGCCGGTTAATGCAACCTAGTTTATTAGCGCAGTATGGAAGTTGCTAAATAGATAGGTTCTTAGTCGAACTGTAGTATATTTCGAGCTGCAATTAGGCTTCACGTAAACTTCCAGTTAGCTGGTCAATCTTGTTTTAATTACATGGACGCCATACATTGTTTAGATCATCAGCAGTTAGCACCCATTTTTTTTCTCAAATCTTATGGTAGAGTTATTGTAGGGACTACCAAAATGCGACTTGAAACGCTGAGCTTTGCGGCGCTGTTATTACACTCCCGTTCAAGCTGGCGTCCTGAAATATAGAAGAAAAGGTTCATTTTCCTTTTTTGCGTATCATTTATTTCAATATTATACATAAAATAGTTCCCATTTCGTCGAAGGCTCTAAAATTTGAGGTTTTCCAAGGTGTATTGTTTTTGTACGTTCGAAGACTCCTAAGAACGTTAGAAAGCGTGGTATTAGCCACAACAATGGCGCGATGGTGATATTGCAATGTGGCTGTCTCTGCGGTTGTGTATAGGACGGCAAAATAGAATTATATTATCTCGAAGGAGGAGACATTCAATCACAACTAGAGAAACAAGTAGAAAATTTTTGGACCTTCAAGTAAAAGAATATGCAGCCTGATTGATTTTTGCCACTTGCGTTTTTCGTTTCATCCTAAGGCCAATAAAAGCAAAGATGTGTCGTGATCAGAATCAAGCCCCATTTTGTTTATTGAATTCTTGTAGGCAGTACGAAAGTTCTGAGATTTTTAGAAAAACGCAACACCGCTGCGCTAACCTAGAAGGCTCTTTTCAAACCATCCGATTATGGTCCACTGCATCTGCAGTCAGCAAGTCACCCAACATATTATTCTAATTAAGCTTTCTATATGAAACTTGAAGTAATGGAACATATGATAATTAAACCAAAATATCTGTCCTGGTGAGAACATCAATTACTAAAAAAGAAATTAGCTGAGTGTCATTGTTTAGACTGGCTAGTCTGCTCGGTTATAGTAGCCTTGACATTTAGCATACGGGTACATAAAAGTAGGATTTATTGAATGTGGGATAATTTTTTTAAAATTAATTTAAAATGTTCAAAAAGCATCAACCTTCAGTATGCTTATCTCGGAGCGAGCAGTTTTTTCGATCTGTACAGCTGACAAAATCCGTTGACAAAAATTTCGACGTCATAATACCAACTTCGCCAGAGGCTCGTTGAGAATGTTTAGTTCCTGTCCTAACTTAAGTGGGACTTATAATATTCGGCGTATTTTATCTTAAGGAAGTGAATCACTTTTAGCTTCACTATAGCATATCAATAAATATGATCCTCTAGCCAAAATGAATTAATTATTCGTAGGTGCCAAACAAATAGATAATCTCTACCTACGTTGCCGTTATAAAATCATCCAACATTATCCAGCATTACATGCGATATAACATGATAATTACAGTGTGGAGAATAAAAAATTATACGTGCCGTAATGGCTTGTTTGTACGGTGATGATGATGATGGTCGCGATGATTACAATGATTATTGTTATTATTATCATCATTTCATACATTACTACGGTATGATAGCCGTTTCCCACATCACTTTGTAGTAGTGTTTCCCTTTCTCTTGATCTTCTGTGCCTTTACTTCTCCATTTTCAATGGTGATTCCGTTGGAGCGGTTCGTTGAGCGAGTGATGACTTGATGGGCGCATGACGGCAGTGCTAACGAGTGCGTAGCAGAAGCGAGGTTAGCGAAAGCACTTTTGGTTTTGTCTATTATGTTCCTGTTTGTCATTGGCTGATGTAAGAAGGATGATATCATTTTTTCATTCAGTGCTGCTATTATTATTATTATTATTGCGTTTTTTATTATAGTTTGTTTGATATGATAAAAAGTTCATGTCAAAGTTTAGTCCGCTAGCTTGTATTGCTGGTCGTGTGATATTAACAATCGTCATAGTCGAAAAAATAAATTATCAAGGTCATTATCGAGAAATCTAAACAGAAATGACATAACCAGGATTCTCCCAACGATTTCTTATCTCGATGTTCAAATACCCTAAGAAAAAATTGCCATTTTTGAAGTTAATTGACGTACAATTAAAATAATGCGACAGGATGATCATAATAATAATAATAATATCATATTAGGTTAGGTTAGGTTAGGAAAAAAAATTGTGTCGCTTGTGCTTTCTTCCCTTTCGCATAATCGCTGCTTATCAGATGGGCCGATTTGTCATCTCAACGTGTTTTCTGCGTAGCATATCTGTTTCTTCTACAAAGTAAGTCATGCGTCTTGCAAAGCTGTGAAGCATGAACGTATTAGACGGCAAAAAAGCGTATTTTGTCACTTTATTGCTTTATGCTCTCCTCAGAGATCAAAAAGTAGATTATGCTGCCGGTGTTCTGTGCAGAGAAAACGTAATAGTTGAACAAACAATTCGAAAGTGGTTTATTATGCTCAGAAACAATATTATGTCTGCGTGGTGGTAGATTGTTTAGCTTTGGCAACGAATATTTGAAAACACTTTTGGAGGGAGACAGACGTTAGCCAAACAGGCAATTAGCCATGAAGATCGAATGTAATCCATTTTTGTTCCGACATTGGCGTTTGGATTCCTCAAGTCGTGTTTCAGCTAAGTAAGACAAGTTAACTTATCTTTTCTACCTATCACCTTCTCTAGGATCGAGCAATAATCTCTTTAGCAGAATAATCGTGGCAAACGAGGAAAGGCCTTTCAATATCAACATAAAAAATAAAAAGGCGTGCCAGACCTTAGCTCACGCCTCAGCAGGATTTCCACTCGTGAACGTCTGACACATTTTGAAATGCTTGACGAACGCGATGCATATAGATAGTCGCATTAGATTAAGGAGGCTATTCATCAACGAAGCTAAACGAAAAAAAACTAATCATTCTGGTTTTCGATAACGTTAGGACACAGACAACAAAAATCCTTAAAATCGCCGCGCAGTTTCGAATGCGATGTTCTTCAGCACATTTCTTATTTGACCTCGCACCAATGGATAATTTCGCCACACGTGTGCTTTATTTCTCATAAGAAGGACAGTGGAAGCTTTCCCGCATAATATTGCGAGAGAAAGATGCCCACTGGTCGTTAATTTCTCCGTTCGTACGTAGTAAAGGATATATCAAGCTTGTTGCCTATTTCTATGTCTTCGGAATAAAAAGCAGGAACGAGCTTCTGTCTGTAGTTTTGGTCTCACAGAATTTGGTCCGCTCACTATTGAACAGGTTTTTGCGCTGTACAAGAACTATATTCAAGTAAACAGTTCTATATATAGAGTGATACAGATCTGAAATAATCATAATCTGAAATTATATACGGAACTTATGTATTATCGTTAGTGTGTTGAAAACTAAAACGCGGCAGACACGTGACCTAGATGACGTGTGTTTCTTGTCTTTTGACTGAGATCCATATAATAACTTTTCCTACTAAAAATAAAGGAAAAATGATCATGGCTGCACATGAAGCCGTGATCTATAGTAGCGCATATAGCACCGCACATAATCATCTTTAATCATGACTTTGCAGGCATATCAGATATGGCATACAATTGACTTGTGGTATATTACTTACAGAATCTGCTTCGTCGTATTGAGGAAAATAAATAGAAGGATTCTCTAATAATTACGGTAGTAGAAATACGAAAATTTCCATATTTTTAAGGTCAGTGTCTTGTCAAGCTCATTTAAATAAACGCTTCTGGTTCTACATACGTAAGCATTGCTTCAAACGGCTAACTCTCAGTACATGACGAAACATATGTGCGCCGGTTGCAAATGTAGACCACCTTACGCTCATTAGTAAATTCGATGGGACGCTGCTGACGTGTTCATGAAGTCAACTGGTTTTATCAACAATTCGGCGGGTCCCGAACGCAACATCGCGCGAAATGCTGTCCTTCTTTTAGCTTACTGGCATTACATTGGGTGCTGTATGTTTTATACAAATTACTGTTTCAAATTAAGTTTATTATTCTAGCTCTTAAATAAATAACTTATAAGAAAACATTATATTATACATTATTGTGTATTACGAAATTAATAAAAAATAATTTATCAGATGAACGAACTAACAATCATCGGCTTTTTATGGCAGGTGATAAACTTCAAACTTGGTAGTAATATATATTTTGACACCTATATACATCTGAGCGTAAAATTTACAAATAGCACCCGCGCTAGAGTCCAAATATTTCCTGATATTTATCCTGAACATTGGCATACAGTATGCTGCTTTACTGTTTTCCGAAAACATTCAAATATTTAGTTACCGCTGATGAATGACTTTTGAATGAAATACCTTTGAGAAACGCGGTTTTCATCGCACGTGCTTAGAGCGAAGCGGGCGACAAGAAAAATGTATTAAAATCGTTGGTGTGTTTTTATCGGAGACTCAAAACAAAAGAGGAAAACCATGCCGATAAAACCTTTCATAATGACGAAACTTATTTTCATTATTATTTTGGGCCGTCACAATTAGAAGTAATATCATTAGAAGGTCACAAAATAGACTGTATGGCTTCTTTTTCTCATCCACTTTATACATGCTATACTTATTTAAAAAGAACTCAAGAGTGGTTTCCTGTAAATCTACGAGTTTTAGCATGCTGCTTCTAACGGAGTACAGCATGATGGTTCCTAGCATGGATGTCGCCTTATCATAATTCTGATCAAACTTCTGCTTAGAATCTGCTTTCACTAACGTGATTTCATTTGATGCCATCATCTTTGTATATTTTTACTGAACCAAAATCTAATATTTTTCTTTTCAGTGTATTATTTTTATTTTTACAATAACGTTAAATAGATATAACGTAGCACGCTGGTTTAAGTATAAAACGTGAAGAAAGTTATGATTACTGTTATTAGTCTGTTTATACACATCCTCCAAATATATGATTAATTGATTTATTGTGTATTTATAATCCTTTGTTCAAAAATGAATGAGTCGTTTGTTTTAGACAGATAGGTATTTAATCGTCCCACTTTAAGTTATCCTCTTCGAAATACTACCTGTCGCATGCCGTGTTTTTTAATCCGCAAAGCACTTTTTAAATTCGATCGTCGAGATAGCTTTTAGCTCGGTCAGCAGTTTTTTTTTCTTTCCTATCGTATTAAAACGCTTCTCCTTCAGAGGTTTCTTTAGTTTTGAGAACAGGAAAATATCTTGGGGGGCCAAATCCGGGAGTTGTAGGAACACACACACAGAGCTTGTCTGCAAAAACTTCTGTTCGAATAGTAGAGTATGGGTCAGTGTATTGTTGTGATGGAGACCCCAACACTTGTTGCACGACAATTATAGACTCTTACGTCGGATAGACCCGCGCAATTTTCTTCTCCGTAGCGTCTCCGTAGTATTCCTTTGAGCGTAAAGTTGAACAAAATGAACTTATAATGAACTATTCCTCGAAGGTTCAGGAAAACCGGAAGAGCATTTTGATTTTGAACTTGGAGCGTACGATTTTCTTCATTTGTAAACCGATATTCACAAGACTACGTTTTAGTCCCCTTGTCGTGCCTTACACTCACGTTTAGTTTCTGTACGAACGTGTTCAGGGAAGTTTAGTTCTTCAAAAAATGTTCCACACTGCTTCGCGTGTGGTCATCTGCTAGATATTCAACTCTTTCGGCACAAACTTTCCCATGAGCCTTCTGACGCCTAAAAGATTGGTAAAAATGGCCTGACATGACCCGATTGAGATCTCTGTCACTTTTGCCAATTTTTTTTTATGGTTGGTAAACACGAGTTGTATCATCCTTTTTACGTTGTCGTCTATAATCGCTATCACAGGCCTTCAGAAAGAGGATTATTTTGTCCAAAAGTTTGGAAGACGGACTCCTGTCCGTCTTCCAAACATTGGGTGAAGCTTGAACCACCTGTCTATTCAAGCTTCACCCAGTGTCTGGTTGCCGTAAACAGTCTGCAATATACGGAAAGTGTATATGCAGTTGATTTTTTTTTGTTTTATGAAAACTTAATGGACGGTCGTTGCTTCATTTGGAAAAGTCGCAAAACGTTTAATACATGGACTAAGTCGTAAAACTGGAGATTGCATTAGACTATTACAACGTTTCATCTGAAATCCCGCGCTTTTTGCCACAACAAACTTACGTCACAAACAAGCATCAAGTGGCGCGCAAATTCAGACGACCCATTCATTTTTTAACAAAAGTTTACGTACGCAACACATATAAAATATAATAAAGTGAAATCATTCGATTTAAGCATAGGTACGCAATAAATACGATAAGTCCAAACAAGGCCACATCAAGACCTTAGAAAATATCAACTACTTGTTATGCAAAAAGCTAAAAAAGATTTTCATAGAGTATAGTGGCACATACAAATAACACTCGCTGGAGCGTACACATTTTTGGAAGACGAAATTTTGTTGATAGCGACTGATTTTCGGATCACTTCCTCGCCATAGGTGCTAATACAGCATATATTGCAGATGTTATTTTGTTCATCCAACACACGTGCACATTAACACATTAATGAGAAAATTGACCTTATATTGTGGAAGCAAGTGAAATACATGTAGATGGTTGTCGAATATTGCTCATGCATTGGCAGACATCTTAACTGACTTCTGGTAAATTTAAGAAATGAACCACTGAAAGAAGCTAATACTAACCTAATTGCAAATCATATTTTCCATTCATTACTGATCCGTATTTTGTGTCAACATTGTAGCGCAATTGCTTTGGGGGGCCTTGCAATTTTTTCTTGGCAAAACTCACTTTTGAACCTAGTTCTTTCGAGAGTGATAGATGACTAAAACCCCTTTTGGTTGTCTTTAAGGATATGGGCATCCCATACTAAGTAAAAATAAAAAACAATTGTTTTATGAAATATATGTGGTATAGAACAGATTGTCACTGTTAGGAAGAATCTTATAGACATGGCCATATTGCAACGTTAGCTATGAGTTGTTGATAAATGTGTTGTGTATATTGTGTAATAACGTACTAGGAATCAGTTTTACAAATCTACAGTGGGAAGCAAAGGGTATTTAAACAGCAAAGTAACGCTATTGAATGACAACTCAAGTTCAACAAATTTCACAATGTTTGTTTGGTGAACAACATGTACTGATATACAGAAAAAAAAGATAACTCCTCTTATCTTCGCTTTGATTCTTGAGATAGACACGCTTCTTTTTTGCTGGAGGTCTGATGCAACGTTAACATAACCCTCGTAAGATCACGAACGTAAAACCTAAAACCTTTAGATTTTTTAACATTGTGTAGTTGTACATTCTATCATATTTTCAAAATAAAACTCTAAAAGGAGTAGTGGAGTATGCTGCACTAGCGAAATTAGGTGTAAAGCTGATATTATGCACCATAACATACGCTAAATATGAATGAATATCGGGGACCCACTGGTGTTTGTCCTACTATTTTCTCCTGATCGATTCACGCACCTTTTGTGGGTTAAAATCGATTTAATACGGTAAGCTTTGCGACGATTTTAAACAACGGTTGCTAATTGCTTGAGCAGTGAGTGAAATTTAGGACATACGTAACCGGATGCAGGTGTATGCTGTGACAGTTATAGTCACAGGAACACCCGTCTGTTATCAAATGAAGAAATAGTAGAGAGAATATGCCAGTTTAATGTTAAGCGTATTTACATAGGTTTGATTGTACTCTGCCCACATTATGGCGAAGAGCCAAACCAGGCACATCTCCGCAATGGTTATATGGAACTACATAGGCCGTAAATATTGCGCGATGCTGCGGTTCAGAAAATAGGGGTTCTGGTTTTGATTTTAGAAACTGTTTGCCGGTAACAGATAAACGATTTATGTTAAACAAGGAAAAATTATGATCAATTTGCCGAAACGGTGTTCTGTATAGGCACAAATAAAATAAAAGAGTTCTAATAAAATGCTCTGAATATTGTGCAAAGGACATTTTCAAGTGTCTATAAGCGGTTTACGATTGAGGTAGCTTAATAAACAATTCCGAGAGTAGTCAGCCGCGAGACGAAACTCGCTGTGTGTACATATGAGATGACGTAGTCGTGTACAGTGTAATGGAGGGCGTGGTTTATTCCCTTAATGTTTTTTAAAGAGTCCCGACGAGTTGAGGAACTGCTCGTTTACATTCTTCGGTATTTCCTCATGTTCAGGTTTAAATTGAAAGAAAGTCTTGGTTTTTTGTAAATAGAAGCGCTTTCTGAATTGGCCAATTAGTGGTACTGTGTTTTCAAGGTGACAAAGTCGATATCATCTTTGTCTTTGCGGTAATATCAAGCACCTATGAGACATTTGACTTGTTGCGCTCGATATTTCTCGCTTAGCATGTTAATAAATATCTCAGGTGACCCGCATATAAGCCTACTGGGACTGCTAAGTCAAAGAATCTTCAAGAGAGTTTAAAGCAAAGGTTTTTATATGGCGTAGGATTACGCCAGGGGTCATTTTGATCCTTCAGACTAATGGCTCTGAGTAACGTCTATAGCTGCAGGAAGAGAATTAACATGCAAAACTACTGATGTTCTTTTCGCAAATTGGAGGCTTATAAGCTGAGCGGATGTTGCCTTTGTTTGAACCTCATGGCCTTTATATTTTTTGGATATTGATAAGGTTCATTTGTTCGCACGACACTTCAACGTTTGGCGCGTCTTTGGCATATGTTGCCAAGCGGGAGTAAATTACTAGGTCTGTAAGGTATCGAAGTAATGTGGTGCTAATAATGGTGCTACAAATTGATACAAAAATCCCTTTGCAACATTGTGAAACCAAACGAACTTACGGTTTCCCTTGAAGTATATTTAGTTTTTTAAAAAAAGGTTTCGTGTTCTTCAATTTCTCCTCGTTTTGAAGTACAAGATTCGCTTCGGGGAAGTCGACTTCTGGTTCCGCTCGAGCGTTACCCAGCCTCTGGAGTGAATCATTGCACGAAGCGGGCTTCAAAAACTCACATGCACGCACTTGGCTTTCCCGTTAATTGCGGAGTTCATATGACATCGAGACGTCTCACAAGTTGCCACCATTGACTCTCTATTTGAAAATTTTTTTAATATGATCAAAGCAGCACTGAAGGGTAACGGCAATATGAAAGCGCTGTTCTTAAGTTACTTGAAAAATAACCTTTTGTTGAAGACCGAGTTCGGAGACGGTGCCAGCTATCAGTTTATTTCCGCTTCGGGATAATTTTTGACGTGTACTGACTTCAGCTTTGTAGGATGCAGCCTTTTTCAAAATAGTTATTTAAGTAAGATCTACGATGGAATAAGAGGTTTCCTCGTTTATGTGAAAGAAAGTTACCTCAGCGCGGTAGTTGTCAAACAAGTGTTTTTCTTGCTTGACTTATGCCACACGAAAGAAGTTTCATTAAATGCTCCCTAATGATAATTAAATGCAAACTAAACCTCATAATACTTCACAAGTTGAAATTCTGAAATCACCTATGGAACCTCTTTCCCCATTAAAGGTTGTCGAAATGGTAGCCATGCCAACTATTTTGGGCCAACAATGCCTTAGCGTAGGAGGCGTAGATTATTCTTCTACCACGACAATGCGATAGGCCATTAGTGAGTCCATATCTTTTGAATGCCACCTCTCTATTATAAACTATTTGTATGTGAGATCTTGTCCCAATAAAACATACCTTGATATTTTGCTAAACTGCGATAGATACTACGCTCCGCAGCGTTCTGAAAATTATCTCTATGAACCAATGTATCGTAGCAATCAATAGCATTTATGTTAAACGCTGAAGCAGAGGTACAGATGTAACCTTATTACTAATCGCACACGTTCATAAATAAAGGTAAACAATATGTACAATATTTTCGTAATGATTGTTCATTTTAATAAAAAAGAGTGTTAGCGAGACAATAGAAAAGACAATATATCTTTTAAGTATCAAGATATTGCTAGTGTCTGATCGAAGCATTATGTAGGTCTTATACTATACATAGCCTCAAAAAAACCAGACGTCATCTGGATTGAACGCTAAACTAAAGAAAACATGCATTAAATCCATGGTTTTTGTTAAATTACATGTTTTACAAATGCTAATGTATTTGTACGGTTATACCGAAATACGACGTTGTGCTCATTCATTCAGCCTCTAAGCCTTTTTGGTGCCTTCTACACAGTCATTATACTATTTTACACCTTTCCAGCATGAACATCGTAAAAAGGATGATGATTCTAGATTCTACGTCGATGACACGCCAATAATGAATTCAATCCAAAGCTGTCGTATGACCTTCGGCAAACCTTCGAATATCATTTAAGCATTCTTATAATTTATTTTCTAAATATTTATAAAAATCTATTTTCCTTCTGTTTGACTTGCTTTTTATTTCACTGTAACATGATATGAGCAATATAAAATGTAATTTAATTACTATGTAATGCATATAAGAGTACAATAATGTACAATAGTAGGGTACGGCAAATGTGCACAGGATGCATCTGTGATAGCGAATAGAATTTATGAAAAGAATCATACGTAATAAATGCATGCATGCATGCCGCACTCATCACTTTACAAACCCTGCAGCTAAATCTAGTGCTTGACTCACACGTCACTATCATAAAGATTAAATCAGTGCATTGGAGCAATGCTTTTGGTTGACTAGAAAACGGTAACGTTAGTATAGCGAACTAGCTATCAGGCGGTCTAATGCTCGTCCGGTCACGCGACGGAAAAGTTGAAATGAATAGCCAGACGGGGCGCAGTAGAAGAGATAGAAGTAATTGAAACCAGTAGGAGGAGCGCACTATACAGCGAACATAGGAAGTATAAACAATCTAGACGAACGACCAGACGTTTTGAACCAGACACAGATGAGCAGAAAAAAGTCACGCAAAAGGAACCGTCTGAACTGCACCTAAACTTAAGCCACATAAAGTGCAGTGGAAGCGGAATAGACAAAATATTCGAGCGGGGAACGGCATTTAACAGGCCAACCAAACCTTAAGGCTAAATTGCTAGGGATGAGCAAACACTTTATTTAATTTATCACATCCCTGCCCAACCTTCGCCATTTCCATCTAACCGAATGGAAGAAAAGGGTATATCGGTACTATTTATATTTTTATTTAATAACTTTTGTAGCTTTACCTTCGCATCACGTCAAGTTAAATCGTGGTACGTACTCTTGAGCTCCAAGGCGATCACTGGCCAAATATTAGGATACGAGAAACCTCTACTCACCTGCCAGACGCTTCGAGTTTTACATCCGCAACTACTGCTAAATTTCGTATCAGAGGCATAATACTTTGCGCGAAGATTATGGCTACATTCAATATCTATATCACACCGTATAGTTTCCAGGTGGTCTAGTTATCATTGAATCATCACGGGGATTTCTATATTAGACTAGGTATCAGCATGAGGTTTATCACTACCAAAATTGTGTGTTTTTTTACTAACACTGTGTGTATGTGTGTAAGATTTACTGTGCGTGGGTTTTTACTAAGAAACGGAGTAAATTTCGTAGTAGACTGCTGATGGGTGGTGCTATGTGCACAAAATGAAAATTCGCAGTGTATCCTGTGAGATTTGGTTTTAGGGATTGAACCATGTCTCTGATTTCGAAACGACTATGCTGAAGTGCAGGCTTTGATATGGATGTTAGCTTATGCGCGTTACAGCGAGTTCGACCAGTCGATTTCCGATTCCAATATTTCGTAAGAACTGTATTTTAGATCAAAGAGCCGTGACAATATGAAATAATCAACAATTTACGAATAATAGCGAAATCTCTTGAAACAAGAAACGAAAAGACAACGATCATACGTCTTTATATATAGACCTTGTCAACCAATAGTGAAAATCAGAAATCTAAACATTTTGAAAAATTCTATCCATTTCACGGTCCGGATTTAAGAAAAAATCGGAGCAGTATGAGTAAAGAGCTTCTACAATGTATATAACACATATTTGAAAAAGACATAGCAAACAATAAACCAATGCTAATGTAACAACCTTAACCATGAAGGTAAAGCTTCTCATATACTTTGTATTTGTCAAATAAAATATCGCAAGCAGCCGCAGATCTTATAAAAAGGGCTGAATTTGTGTGAAATGAGAATAATATACCATACACGTAAAGAACACGAATATATTTTACAATAGATAGTTTCACACAAACGTCGACCATGATCCTCAAAGCTAACAGACAGGTTGACTTTCCTACATATCTCGCTGAAAAAGTGATCTTGGAGATTTAAAAAAAAAACGATTCTTATTTGGCGATGTCTTAACTTAGTAGTTTAGTTAAAAAAAAATGGAAATATTAAATTTTAAGACATGTATTTGCGCAGTTCTGCAAGCAATAGAAATATAGCGAAAAAGAGACCTAGTAGACGAATCTAATTCCGAAACATCCAATTCCGCTCAAGAGGCTTGATTAGTTTTTTAGTTGCTTTCAATAGTAGTCAAGAAAAAATGTGTTTTAAATAAAATGTAACAAAATATACTTTAGCGGCTTTCGGTAGTCACCAAGACAATATAGCAAAGCTAATATATTCAGTCTATACGGGATTGTTACAATACCAATGAATGGCCCTGTTCAAAATGGCCCAAGTCAGCGCAGTCCACTACACACAGCGCACTAATACACACGACGTATCTGCTCATATATTTTCAAAGTACAAAATAGAACAGAACTGGCATATGTTTGTCAATGCATACCAGCGAAGGCACCATTCGAGGGCGATTCGTTTTAAACCTCAGTGAACCAGGCAGTAGCCAGAATCACTTCAACACTTCACTTTTTGCTCTGCCAGTGTAAATAAGCGTTCACAGAGCGTACCGAATTTCGTATTCAAAAAGCTCCGAAATGTTCCATATTCGTATAAATACACGCACCGTTAAAATGGCCGAAATTGTTTTCTACTTAAAGCTATTTTGAAAGCTGTACGAACTAGTGCATCAGCGTATTTATATGAAATAACATTTGTGAATTATAGCAAGAAATATTTGCGGCTCACTTCTGCAAAGCTTAATCATCCGCTGGTTGCATACATCCAGTTTTTCTGAGGTCAAGTATCAAAAGTTGTAGGAAACTCCATGGAATTCATATCTGCATACTGTAAGGTTGAATCGACTTTCAATTCGTATCGAGGGATATCTACCAACACGGATAAGATCATTCGAGGCTTCTAACGGCAAGCTCAGATACAGGAAGGCCTTGTAGCAGGTGACAGTCTCAAATCACTTTTGGTTAAAATCTAGCACAACATTGATGAGCTCTCTAAAAGACATTATACGAGTAGCCGTAACGAATTTGGTGACACTGATGGACAAATGTGCTTGACATTGTTGATATAGACCTTAAACTCAATACGCAGCCTTTATATACCTAGTAATTCTCGTTTTTCAAATGCCTCTCTTTACTTTGAATACGATAGAAGAGCTTGGGCAGGCCTGTCTTCTCTTAAAGGAACGTCCTATAAGCTTGACCCTAACGCTAACCTCGGGCTCACTACTTACAGTTTAAGAGTTACCACATGCAGACAAAGCCGTACCCGTATGCTCGTATCCGAATAGCACTTGAACAACCCGTTATCTTCGCAGCTTGGACTCCACAACCCGTTTCCCTCACCTAGTGGTTTCCGCCAATTGGTTTTAGGAATCTGTCCACATAACCGTCAACTGCTATTCGATCCATCGTCGTTCATTAGACTTGACGAGTCGGCATTCGCCGTTTGCCGACAAGAACGAGCCAGCTACGATTATCTACCCTGTGTTTAAACAACCGTCGTCGCGCATTTATTCTAAAATTTATATTATTATATTACAACATATAATTGTTCTATTTTCCACCGATTGTTCCACATAAAAAAGGCTGCAAACAATGTAGTATATGTCGAATCGAATGAAATTCTGGTAAATGGGAAGAGCCATACATGGTCTTGGCAGGGCGTCGTAAGGCTAAACATAGATTTTCTTCCGACTATGCTGGTTCGCCTAAGAATGCGTTGCCGGCTCTTGAAATGCAGTAGACGAAACGTATTCGCATGGGAATGTTTCAGATGACCTTCTTTGCTAATTGAAGAATCACTATTAACGCCATCATTTGAAAAAAAGAATATTTCTGCAAATCGATAATGACTCAAATCGTCAACCATATTGTGATTAACCATCTTTGCTCGGAGAAACCGCTGTATCATGTCTTAGCTCAGTAAGTCAATCTAGCCATTCATAAAAAAAAGTTTGTAAAACCTAGGCAAACCTCTTAATGCCAAAAAGTGCGGGGTGATTTAGAGGAATTTCATTGTTCGTACAAGAAGTGAGCGAACACGCCGCTTATACTTAGATTGAGTCAACATTTAACTGCAATAAAGCTAAAGGAAAGGTTTAAGGGTATTGTCTTTACCTATTCATTATGATACTTGAAATACTGCGATGGATCACAGGCAGTGCTATAGAAAAGGTTGATCTTTGCATCATAAAGTCGAGATATATGCGAAGTTAAGTAGATGTTTAAGTATTTCGTCTACCGATAGGCCTGTAGCCCAAACGTTAGACAAGTCGGAATATTATGTATTTTTCAAGAAAAGACGAAACCTCTATATATGTATATATATATATATATATATATATATATATCGGATTCTTGAAGGTATCAAGAAGTACAGTTTGAACTCATGTATATATGCTTGCGCGCCCACCAATTCACTTCATCAGGTTTGTGTTTCCTATAGTTTAATGGATTCAGTGGAAGTCGACACATATATTGGAGGCTAAGAAGCGCAATCGACATTTGTTGAACGGTAAACTCAACATAATTATGGGGTACAGGCCTGTTGTTGGTTCACCGGGATCAGAGCCATCGGAACCGCAGTCGCAGAATCAAAAGCACTGAATCACTAAGGTACCACGGCACTTAACAAAGAAGAGGCTCAGCAAAATCAAGCTAGATCGGACCAGATGAATACCTACAGACGTTGTGACTGCGGCCTTCCTTCGCCAAGCCAAGGATATGGAAACTGCACTAAATGATGACGGTCCTAGCAGCGGCACTCATAAGGACAACTAGTTTGTTGCTCTAGCTGGTTCTGCTGAAGACGATTTCCGTTGAACCTTCTCCTGTTGCTGCTTTTTGGGCCGCCGTATCTAGTTTGGCCATTTCTCTTGGTTTCCTCAGACGGTCCAAACAGCCGGCACTGCCGGCAGTTCCACGTTTTTTGGCCCAATTCTCTTCGACTAGCGATTGTTCTTCGAGAGACGATGAAGAAAATAAGCTCCGCAAAAACGTTTTAAACGCTTCCGGTTTCAAAAACTAGTCGCCCGCCCCTGCAGATCGTATTACGCGCCTAGATCAACTCTCCTCTTGTTAGGAGTGAAGCATCATTAACACAAAACGCTGGTGATTCAAGACTTGGATCCGGAATCTAGGCTGATATGATTTGTGGAAGCAGGCTTTCACACGATGCGTATGAACGGCATGTAAAGTCGAACAAATTACAAAATGTAGGTATGTCCAGGAACCTATTTTGGCAAGTGACTTAGCAGATGACAAGTAATGCAAGCCAATCGAATTCATAGTATTTCATTCAATTCAGTTGAAGGCTATGTTTAGAGTTCTAAAGAATCAGCACGATTACGTTTTGAACCATAGCATAGTCCCCTGGTTTAGCAAGAGTACAAAAAAGCAAAAATATAATTTTAGGAATTGGCCGTCACAACAGTTTCTTGTAAACTACTCTTTATGCTGCACGGGTTGTAACCTTGTACAAATTTTAGCACGGTTGTCGTATATCGTTTGCATTTTAATGTTTCTGTTTTATCTTGTTTATTGATAACAGCTAAGCTCAGGCAGTGCAGTATGAGTAATGTATCCCAAAAGCAGGAATGAAAAGGAGCACTGAAAAAATGGTGTTCTATACGGTGGCACGCCTTCAATAGCTTTAATCGTCCAAAGTGTAAGAATATTCTTTCGTTTTTTAAGGGAATTTTACAGAACCGTGGGTTGTATGCCACACAGGAGTGTATTTGAACGGTGCATTCGAACTCCAATGCATATGCTATAATTGTCTCTTTTCTAAAATGTTTTGACTGGGACCTCATTAATGCAATATACCTATAAATAAGGTTTTGGCCAGAATTAACTTTTTTTTAATGGAAACCTATATGATTGTAATATCAGTGTAGAGGTTTTAGACGAGCACTAAACTTTCTACTTGAACATACGATTTTCGGAAATAATTGTAAACCACGAAGATCATTATAAACCACTTACTGGCTAACTTGTCTCAAGACCTAGACATATGAAGTGTTAATTCTGCTACTCTGCTTCGCTTGGGAATATTATTTACCAATAAAACACGTAAACGTGAAATCAAATTGAAGTGTTTAGCAACGTTTTTTTGAGTATTTATTAACTTTGGATAAGTTATAAAAATAAATGTTACGACTAAACTTCTCCAAGAAGCGTGTCTGTAGTTTAAAAAGTTTACGGTTTTGTTATAGTAGTTTCTTTTGTTATTTTTCTAAAAATGGTTTTTTTTTTATCTTTGTTTGGGTGCATGTTGTACAGCTTCCAACATGCAACTTCCAATAGTAAGTGTCGTTAGAAATACGTTAATTTTACTAAGAGGTTACTAAAAAACGCGTATCACCGATGTATTCATACCTGATTTTAAGGCACGAAGTGCACAATTCCACGCTCTGGGACTACTTCTATTTTGACAGCTGTGGACCATTTCGGTTATGTCTCGTTGTGTCTCTGGTGTATTGGTCTTTTACCGTAACATGTGTGTTTGTGTCGGAGTGTCGAAGCAAGGCTTATCTATGTTGTTCTCGTGGACTCATTCAATTTTTCATGCATGTTTTTTTGTTAACGTTGCTGTCCTTGTTAACCTTTTTCGTGTAGGGTGACTTCGCAGTAACCCTATATGGAAAAGTATTTTTACGTGACCTTAAGTAGCTCACGGTGTCAGTTTTGTGCAATCTGTTTTGATATACGGACTAATGGGAATTCCAGATTAATGCGAGTATTTTCTCGGTTTCCCCTTCGAAGAGTGTTTTATCTTACATTCCGTGTCACCAAAAAATGTATGATCACTACTGAGGTATACTTTCTAATACTTCCGTGTCATTATTCTTGTTTAGCTTCTATTGCAGTAACTACTAAAGATTAAGTACCAAGTACGAAACCGGTGCTTTTTAATTATTAGTTCACTATCTTTTTGGCATGTTCAAAGTATTGTAAAAGCTTTAAAAGTAGTTTAAAAGTTTTATATAGCTAGATATGATGTCATCGCTGTATAACAAGACCTCTATCTAAATATACCAAACACTGCTAAATTGAACATTGCATTCTATAGTTGGCTATTGGGCAGTGGAATATTAACTTAGAATTTAGATTAAAAATTCAAACGTCTGGCTGACAGTCGAAGTATTCATATGCTTGATTAACTTGATATTTTAATATCATAATACGTAATAAAGCTATTAACAAACTTTTCTCTTGCGGCTGAAACTTGCATTGCCTGAATAAACTGGCTTGGTTTAAATTGTGCAAGATTGGTGCAAAGGACGAATATAATAATTGTGTTGCGGTGCCATATGCCGATGCTGCTGTCAAAGTTATCTGAGGACTTTCGCCTTTGGATATCCTTTACATACGACAAGCAAAAATATGGCTGCAAAGATATTTACTGTTAGAGTTAGTAGGAAACTCTATAATGTAAGTAAATGTCTTCTTGGACTACCACGACAGCCACTATTATTCAAAGTGAGTACAGCTGGATAGGGGAAGCTGTTGTGTCCTGACCTGATTCCCCGACGGAGCTCAGTCTTTGGCTTCATTGCACGCGTTCCCTTTATATCTGTCTCACGAACGCCATCTAGCGGTGGGATGCATTCATATATAAATAAGGCATGTATGCACGGCCGCACTAGCCGCTCTGTGGTTGGCGCCTGGACCTTTGTGTTGCTAGGGCTAGTGCTGATACCGGGTTGTATTTTTTCCGTATTGGCTGACACCAGCGGAGCCATGTTGTCGTTTCTCTACTCCTATTCAACGCTCGCTTACCGTCGGTTATTGCCTTGTTTGGATGTTTCCCGCTGGAGCTAGTGGTGCTGCTGTAGATGAATGCTTCGGTGGTTGTGCCACACAGCGAGGAGGCGGTACACAGCAGCGACTGACTGGCGGACCCGCCTCCTAGTAGGCCTCCTTATGAAACGGCAGGCGATGATGCAGACGGTCCAGACGGACAAACAGACCTACAAGCATAGAAACACCACATACAAAGCAAGGCAGAAAGCACCCAAAACAGTCACACAGACACACATGACGGTACGCATACGAACATCAGCTCAGGAAACCTTAAGTCTATATAAAACTCAAGTAGCATACATTCCTGGCTAAGCCGCGAACTTGGAAAGGCCAAGCTGAAGCTCCTCCACCTATGTGTCCGGACAAATGACAATGACTGCGTATCGATAGAAGAGTGAGCATTGAATTAACAATTTAAGATTAATAAGAGCGATAATATTTGAAATCCACTCTCAAATGGTTCTATCTTCTCTCTCATTTGAGTGGACTAGCGGCTACGCAGCTTCCATGTGCCTTGTCGAACAAGCTGGTTAAATATCCTCTTATGAAAATTATCCGTTTGATCGATTTTATTCGACGTTACTAAACTAAATTCGCCCATCCAGAACTTTTAGCCGAAAACGTTATGGAAGTCATCGAAGGTCAAGGTTTAATAAAACTACCGTAACCTGCTCCAAAAGATAAAGCAGCCGATTTAGAGTGGGAGGATGCGCATCGATCGAGGACAAACCACAATCATACGTGGTGACGACGTAAATACTTAGTTTTCTTCTTCAAAAGAAGTGTTTGGTTATTTGTATGATACGATTGCATGCGTAAATTGCATGCTCTCAAGTCCATATCTAACACCAGGCAACACCGTCGCCATAAGAGCAAGAAAGAAAAAATGGTTTCATTTAGATGGGAACTATAGGTAAGCCTAATTACCACATCGCTTACATCATTATATATTTGAAATCACGCCCTGAAGCAAAACATCGGTCTATTGCAAGGAAAAATTGGAAAAATATTCGGTTACACACAAAGAGTATGGCTTTGGAAGCGAGAAAAGAACGGCTGATTTATATATTTTCCCCATAACGTGCCTATGTTTGAAAGATGGCGTTTGTGTTGTGGATGTACTTGAATATCTTGTAATTCTTGCGCTGGGTGTATTTTATTGTGAGGCTAAATAAATTCCGAGTGCTTGACTTCTAGTATTTCCCTTCAATTTAACACAGAGCAAAGGTTATGACAAATTCGTCGAAAATACTCTCCACACTTTTCATTAGAGCCTTTGTCGGAAGATGCAGGTAAAACCTATGTTTATCCTATGTATAAGTTGTTGCGTACTAGCAACAACTACACACGTTTGGGTGTACGACCATATATGAGTATTACTATGAACATGACATTTGGGTGTTCCGCCATTGAGTGTTGTCGTCTAATAGACTTGTGTCAGTTATTGATATCTATTTTAGGTGAAACAAATATAGTATGAACACTAAAGTACCAGTATCTATTAAATACAACAACGGCATACATAACAAAAACGGGAGCTCATAAGGCGAGGAGAGCAATCAGGGAAGACATACATATAGAGGCAAACGTGTTTATTGTTCATAGTTTCTGGTTAATGGTGAAATTAATTTAGATTAGATTCAGAAAGGTAATCACACTTTTCCTTTGAAGTTCATGAAGCATTTTTCGTTTAGCCCTTCTTCTAGCCTTCTAGCGTCCAAATACTAGGAGCAGAATCTATTGATAAGCATGTTAATTATCGCCGAATAGTATCTTACTGGAATGCCAAAAGCCATTATAGGTGTGACACATGCGGTCAACAAGAGCATTATCACAAAAGGCTTTGAATTGTATTCTACAGGTACTAAGAAAAATACGAGGAAATTAAAAAAAAATGAACTCACCAATTATTTACATATCTTCCTAAAACATTTAATACTAGTTCAAAGGATCCGATAAAAATTGTCGCCAATTTTCATATTTTCGGGGCACGTGCATCTATACCTAATACGAAAACTGCCAAACTTTAAAATAAACAAAATGTAGTTAGCCGTTTTCCCAGAAATGATCTATTTTACGGAAATTTCTAACGAGGGTAAAACAGGTAGTTGCGATGCGACTAAATCTATTTGGCTTAATGGTATAGCCTGTAGAAGTATACTTGGACTGAACATAGAGTAAACTATTACATTTCTGAATTTGAACTTAATCGAGTGAATCTCTATGATGAATTACTTTTGGGCATTCCGAATAGGTGGCAAGAAACGGTCGCAGATCCGAATCGTTTACGAAATGCAGATCTGAGATAAGCATGGAGCCAAGCGATAATCGAAACAATGACTAACACTAAGATGAGGAACAACCTGACTTCAACTGAAGTGATTATGATAGTACGATAAGGGAAGGGTTTTATGTTTTTGGTTGCATATCGAAAATTCTCTATTTAACGGGAATTTGGCGGATTGTGTTAACTTCAAGAGAGGGTATTGAAAGTTAATATTTACCTTTGTATTAAGGGCGAACACAAGTCGATACAAACAATGCACGACCGCAAAAAATGCTCGTTTATGATAGTCACTCATTTTACTTAATCTTTGTCTAATCTTAAGTAAATGACTTATTAGATAATGGTAAAGCACATAAACTGGAATATTTCCTTATATCTATTTAAACATTTATTAGAGCATAGAATCTCTGGAAAATGTGTATCCATTTAGAAGAGACGTGATTTCGGTACGTCACATCATAAAATATTTTTTCATTTTATTCAAATGAGATGATCAACACCAAATTATTACAGCACAGCATTACTGAAAATTCGCTCTTCATAGAATCGGTGAAAGATTTTTCAATAGGTGTCAGTATATCAGTATTTAAAAATATTTTTTCTCAAATGAGTATAAAAATGCAAATAGTTCAGCATAATTGTATCATTATTATTATGATATCATTTTGAACCGATTGAACTTATGGCATAAATTTCACTACAACATAGCAATTTAATTTAAGTATTAGGGTTGTAAACACAATTTTTTTAATTTTTGGGCCTATGTAAAGTTGCTCTATATGTTTAGGTTGTAAAAATAACACAGCGCTTTCAAGGCCATTACTTAAGCTGGCAAAGTTCGAATCCGTGTGTTGACGAAAAATGTAAACTCTATGTTTTTATAAAGTAGCGATAGAATTCGGAAAGTACGTGGTATGGAGATTAAAAAATGTCAGCTCATACAGAAGTACAGATAACTAAAAGTACTAAATATTTACACTCCCATACAGTACTTAAACAGAAAACAATTCCTGTCAATGTAGTTTGTGCATAAATCAACGCAAGCATATTAATATCGGTCTCAAGAAAAATCTTATGGATTTGTTTGATACCTACACTCTATAAAAAAGTAAGACAATACAGCAACTTCGTGATTGCTTCATAATGCCCCTAAGCTGTAATAATAGCACTTAAAGCAGTACAATAGCAACAGTAGCAAAAAGCGTGCTCACGAAGGCTCATGCTAAGCTCGTCTTCAATATCATCATCGTTATCATCGTCGTTGTCAAACTTCCTCCCTGTCGCCCTATTCTCAATGGCAATCATCACTATCTCAGCAGCGACATCTCACAAAACGATCTTACTTACGTTTCTCGCGCCATTGATGGGGAGTGTGATGATCACTTTAAAGGTGGCCACAATTGACAGTAAAGAGACCGACATTTGAATCAGTTGTGCTACCTTTTTCACTTAAGTAGAAGAGCGTACTACGGAAAAAATAGTATATTAGGGTTTATTTTGTCGACCCATATTGAAATACATGAGTTAAGGTGCTGAATATTTATCTGTACAATTAAAAATTTGAATTGTCAGGTATTTTCACCGACAGTGCTACTGAGCACAAATTTCAAACAGTGCCAGGATGTCTTACTTTACAGAACCCTTCAAACGATAATGCGTATTGTCTGTCATGGGCATTATCGGCATCGTGGTTTGCTTTGCTTGTTGTTGTTGCGCACATTCGTATAACGAGCGCATTCCTAACTGTGATCAGTTGCCCACGTAATCTTTATGTTGGTCCGCATCAATTGCCATTATCCGTTAGAAAAGCTGAGAGCTGATAAAAAGTAGTGGCCAAACAAACACAAGTGGAACATGTTTACAGTTTTATTGGATTTACTCAATAACTCGTAACCAATGAGTGTCAATGTCATCAAAAAACGTGTTCTGTCGTGAGCGGAATGTTAATAAGTCGGCTATAATAGAATACAAAAAACAATGAAAAACAACCAAAATTAGATACAAGCCCTAAGCTGTTAAACTAGCTAGACTTGCTGAAATTTTCTCTAACCAAATACCCATGATTGTTGGCAAGAAGCAAGAATGACAGAAGACGCCGAACCGTAAACACACAAACAAATAGAGAGAGTTTAGGAGAGATCTCAAAGGCTGTCTATCTTGTTCGTATCATGCGGTCTTATTACGTACACCAAGGCACTATTCACATCCATAAGCACTACATCCCTTAAGGTAGCATGCGTCCGAGAAGCGTACCGATTTTTTTGCTTGAAAGCTATCGGAGTTTAACGATGAACGGCATTAGTATAAAAATATAGATGTCAGAATAGTAAACCTAAAAATACATCTGCCTGCAGCTATTCTGTTAACAGTAACTCTCCATGTGATACAGTGTCTTAACGTATATTACTGTGTACCGTGATCTACCGCACGATGTTTACTTGCAAGGTTCTAATTAATTACATTAAGAATATGGTATTAGATGAAGGCGTTGAACTTATTTTCTTACGATGATTCACTTTTGTTCTTAAAGTATCGCCTCTTTTCAAATATATGTTCGAAATAGGCCTATATATATATATATATATATATATATATACATATATATAATTTGTGTAATACTGATCAATTTTTTCTTATATATCAGAACTGTGAAAATAGTGACAGCGAACCTTGCTCAGTGGTAGAGCGATATGGTTGAACATTTCAAGTTCAAACACTCGAAAAGAGCCTTTAAGGAGATGATCTTAATCCGCTCAAAGTTTGTGCATTGCAGCTACTGCTGCTTGCCATACGTGCGCACATTAGTTCGTTCCGACAGCCGTAGACCATTAGACTGAACAAGATATTCTTTCTTAGCGTGTGCCATATCCACATAACGTAGCATAACGTAACACACGCTATCCACAATTTCTTTCGTATTTTTCTCTGGTTTCAAATAGATTTCATTGCAAGTAGATCGTGTTGAACTAACTTAACTACCTTGCTACCTAGCTAGCTTGATTGCACATTTGATCCGTTGGAATTAACTGGCTATTAAAGTTAACTATAACAAACGTGAAGTTAAAATCAAATACCATTTTGCGTAAGCTTGAGCCAAGCAATTTCTCTGTTAGTATATTTCTGAAATATTCAACCATATGCTTGAAACTAGTATTAGACTCGAAGTATGTTTCAAGTTTTGTATTCGAAGCTGATTGATTCCGAACACAAAAGAAGCGCCTGCTTAAAGTTTTGAACCCAAGACTTACACTTTCTGCCTTTATTAACTAGACAAACCAGCACTGCGCCATCGCGTGATCATCCATACGACTTAATAATTGGGAACTAAGAAAAATCCGATTTTTTTAGTCTAGTGTTGTGCTATTGTTCCCGTAATGGAGCAGCCGTAACGTGTTTGTCTACTATTTTTTTTTATATAGAAAGACATAGGCTAATGCGTTTACGCACGACAAGCTGATCTCTGTTTCTCTTTATAGTCCATTTCATGGGACCCGAGTGTGAGATTCACTCACCTGTTCGCATACAAGTGAAAGACCGTACTCTGATAGTGTAGAGCACGATAGTATTCACTAAGCCGCTATCCTCTTTGTGACTCCCTCTGAGGCCTGGAGCCGCTTTCAAACATTACCCTAAATTCCTCAAAAAAGGAATGGGGATGCGTTGCTTTCTTTCCTTCTACCCCTTTTTCGCATCCTGCACTTCCAGACGTTTTTTCCAAGCTCTTTTTTTTACCTTTTCAACCTTTCTCCTCTCTATATTGGTTTCAAAAAGCCGTTTCGTTGTTCCGATGATTTGTAGATCCGAATATATTATGAACAATGTTCTTAACCGTGATCCACGATTTACCTCACATTACTCCTTTGCGCTTTTATCAGAGAGCTTCGCATTCAAATATTATGTAGTGCGCTCCATCTGTTTAGCTGACGCGCATAATACAGATGTGTCATGCTGAGTTTTCCTTGTCTTAACTATGTACGGCCAGTACTGAGCGTGGCTAGTCAGTACCTGCGTAATGTGACAGGTGAGGTCGCCATTGTTATTGTCATATCAGACTTATAGGTCTGATAAGAGGAATTTCACCTGACTTCTCGGTCTATCTGATGTTCTTGGTTATGACCATTTCTGTTACCATTTCTGCATGAATGCTATTCTGGCTGTCCAAAAGTCCATATCGTTCTCTAAGTACGGGCCACTTCTTTATTCCTTTCAGAAGACTGCCGATTAAACTTAGGAATACGTGAGTTGGTCCAGGTTCGAAATTGGACTTACACATACATCGTTTTGGGCTGAGAGCCAGCTGTGTATACATATGCATAAAGCCCAAGTAAAGATCAGGACATCTATGAATCGTCACTATTGACTCTCTCCGTCCGGAAAGATAACCAGATCTATGTAAGGTCAATTTTACCTAACGGATTATTTACACGTGTAGACTTGACTTACTTATCTTACTGAAGTTTTTCAAAATGAGTGACTTACTGGGTATTTATTCGTTCCAAGGCGTGTATATATTTAACAGAAAACAGTGAATTTCTAGCAATTGTCTGCTGTATCATGTAACTACTTTTCTTTGCATTGCTCAGATATAAGACAAATCGAAATCCATTGCCAAAGGTTTGTCACTTTAACAGGCTGAACTATTCTCCCTAAGCATGTAAGACTAATAAAAGCGGTGGACAAAAGTACAAGTATATTCTTAATTTACTCAATACATGCCATAATTTTTACTATCATATAGCTTCATTATCATATAGTTTCACATATATTGCATAGACTATGGAATGTTATATTAATTATAATTGAATCCTGTTGCTACCTGTCTAAAGGAGCCTTTAACTGAAGTTCGTATGAGAATGGTAGTATTGCTGCAATAGCAAGCAAATGAAAAAATTAAAAACGCTAATCAGGTCAGAAACGCCGATACTCGATTACCAGGACTGTATACAATATGCGTCACATTACATGCTAACTATTTGCAGTCTGTGGGAGAAATTGCGCGTAGACTTTTCTAACCTAGTGAAGCAGTGCCATTTTTCTAAAAACGATATCTGAAGTTTGTTTTTTGACTGTAAAGCGGACTAGGGATAGAGCGCTTGGGCAAGTTATAAAAATTGAATTTCGTTTTTTTTCTTTAAGGTCCGCATAACTGACTACGTCATCTTGACTAATTAGCAAGACCTGTACTCTAAAACATAACAAAAAGCGTGTTTCCATGCAAACTGCCTCGAGTAATTACAAGATATTTACTTAACAGTATGGATTAATACAAGTTTTAAACTTACTACCATGCGAGCAAAGACAACATCTTCGACCGAAATTTATGCTACTAAAATTACAAATTTCTCACAATTTAAGGAACTGTAGAAAATTCAATAAAAACAAAATACTGTAAATAATAAAAAAGTAGTCGTAGAACGGTGGAGCGGTTCAACGCTTAAAGTGGCTTAAAAAGGTGGTAAAAACTTACGGTATAGGAATTAAGCTGGTGACGACGATTCAGTGAGCTGATTTTAAAAACTTCATCAACTGTATATGCTCTGCTACAACTGCGAATTTTCACCTTTACTGGGTGCTGTCGTCACTGCTTGGTTACAACTTTTGTTCTCTTTCGTTCTTAGCAAGAAGAAGATTCTTCGGTTTAAGGAAGTGACTACCTGGTTTGAAGAAGCCCTCCATTTTTACCTGTTCTCAGGCCCGCCCTGTCGGACACTGGCAAATGATGCCGCAGTTCTCTCCATCGTTAATTTAAATTTATAACTTTCTAATTTATGATTGTAGCCTGTCCAACGGTGGTTGTTCTTGATCGTTCCCTTTGCTATGTAACAACCGTCGATCGATGAGGCCATGATTCTACCGAGTTGAATGTGCGACATACGACGAGGAAGACATAAGGAGGCGCCATTACGATAATATTATGCTTTCAACCCTGTGGATATATAGCGGCACGCGTTCTTGTCTGCTCTCGCTTTCGCGCTCCGGAGCTGACTACCGATACGGAAGCCGATGGTCCTTAGCGCGTTACCATCAATAAAGCGCATGCACATCAAATAGGGAACAATGGAAAATTTAAACTATTGGGAGACGTTGAAGAATCGAGAAGTTAATCAGCGGTTAATCCCGTTTCTTTCCACAGAAATTTTCAAATTTTATTGACTTTCAATTGGTTTATATATATGGTATCTCTAAATACATTTTTATACGTGAATAGTGTCGCGAACTGAATCGCTTTTTTTGTTATGAGACTATGAGTGAGCAATTACGAGTGGCAACCGCGTGTCGTCATTGACATGACCGCTGATCTTATTACTGCATGGACGTAACTTCTGAGGGCCTAGCATATAGCTCAGGTTCGACAGCACTTAATTTTGCTTGTCCTAATGCGATAATAAATTTAGTACTAATCTGATATGGCGATTGTGACATAGTTTCGGGAAATATCAATAAATGGTGGAAAAATTTTAACGCTCCTGCAAAATGGGGTGGCTGCTGACATTTTCCGATGTTGTTCCTCCTTTAAGGCAAAATGACTAAGAGCTGACTCGTATTACTAGATCGAAATGCATTGAATTCACGAATCATAAGGATTTTTATTATTCGCTATCAGCTATTGAGGAACCTAATGCTTGCTAATAAGGATCAAAAGCCTGTTGCTTTGAGTACTTTAAAAATGCATTTGACGTTTAGGTAGTAACCTCTTCGCTATTCATCGTGATAACGTATTTTACATACTAGATTCGAAATTCAGCAGGACATTTAAAAAAATATATAGTAACACAAATCTCCGACTTTCCCAAATTTCCTTTCGCTGGTACACCAAGTCATGGGTAGCCTCGTAAATACCTAACCACAAAGCGTACGCCAGTAGGTAACATCTCTCTCTAGAGCGATTGTTATCGACGCAGGAGTTACTAATACCAATGACAACACTGATGATGCAGGGTTTACTCTTCTTCTGTGCAAATATAGTGCTATTATATATGATATATATGTAAAACGACTTCATCTAACAACATGTACTTAGAGAACTTCGTTCTTCTAATAAGTACACACAAAGCCATGAAGGTCAATCTACATTTGAAAATAAGACTTCAATTCTTAATCTTGTTATTTATTGGATATACTCTATTTTCAAAAGCTATAAACGTTATTAATACTTTAAGGTCTCTATGTCTAAAAGATACGTCAATAACGCGTTTTTCTGCATGTTCTGTTTTTCTTTTTTCTTGATTAATTTTTAAGTAATACAAGGGATGTATATCTAAGTATACGAATACCAATTTCAAACTGTGCACACCTAAAATGAAGTGTATACAGATATTTAATTTTGTTGACCATATTTCGGCATCTAATTTTAACACTATAATGGTCAACGACAACATATTGGATTATATTGTTCCTCAATAAAGATTTTTTCCTTCCCAAAACATCAAGCATGCTGTGTTTAGATGAATAAGGAAGCAAGATAATAGAAAACAGAATAATGAATTTAGATTACGTGTAATCCAGCTAATTACGTATACATAATTAAAGTGTTTACTTGTTTCTCAGAATTGTTCACGCCTAAACAACTATTACATCGCGTTGATTGATAACTTAGTAATTAATAATAATTTCAAAAGCCACGCGTTATCCAGCTTAGTACGACGCATTATCTTTACATATCAAGTATAAATCCATGTGATTTGTGAGTGGCAAGTGTGTCATACTAATCGTAGATTGGGTGTTCATGGCATCACCATAAAAACAGATCACAGGAACGGAAAAATCAAGATAGAAAATAAGGCTGAAAAGAAAAGAAGCCTTAGACGTCATAGATGTGTTTTGAGATTTTTGTTGATCGGCGGTCGACGGTTTCGCGGGAAGTGACAGACGGCTCACGAATCGATTTCAAAAAAAAAAGGTCGATATGGAACTAAACAGGACGCGAACGAAATAAGAACGCGAAAAATATATTGATATAAAGAATGGCATAGAGACACTCTGATGACGACGATGCCGATATGACAACTAGTCCGGCAAACTGAAGAGGCGAGAACTATTCATAAAAATGACAATAACAGAACGAGCTTTAGCGGCTCGACTTTGTTACAGAAGCACACGAGATGTTTCGTCCTAATTTACATGCAGCGGTGTTTTAGTAATTCACATAAAAGAAAAAATAAATAGATCAATTGCCGCCTAGAAACCAACGTAATAGAAGTATATGTCTCATTTATCTCCAAACATGAAGTAACTTTTGCAGTTACTAAAATAACCACGATTTTGACGACGATTGCAGTTTTGGTAAGAGATTAGTTAGAAGAAAGTAAGAACGTTGTGAGCAACACTCAACAAACATCGATGTGTATACCATTTAAAGGAGACATTTTAGATTTAGCGTTTACGTATAAAATGGTAGGTTTATACACACCATTTACCAGGCATAATTTAAATATAACTAAACTAACTGTGTTCTTTGATGAATCTAAGGGCTGTACGCGTTATAGTTGCACCATATCTAAAAGTTCATCTAAAAGTTGAAGAGTTTTGAAATCGAAATATTTTACATTTTGTACTAACAGAAAAATTTGATGGGTAAAACATATGGAAACGTTTTCAATTAGCCACAGAGATGGCAATTGACAGAACAGTCAATACGTACGACGAACAATGTGTATGCGGCTAATTAAAAGCAGAATCGTATTGAACCATGGGATCTGCACGAAAGATCGATCACATGAAAACCATGGTCATTCATGCTTGTCACCACGATCTCATGGGGTCGCAACAGACAAAATAAGAAAAGATAGTCAAGGTCTATTCATGACCCCTACGACATGCAATGAGATGACTGTATACGTCCTAGTAGGTTTTGTCAGATTTCACACACATATGTCGGACGTCACAAACACCGTGATCAAAATTGAGGACCCGGCATCAAATCATTCTTTTTCTATACTATTTTTGTTTGCTTGGAGCAGATGGACTGCTGCTGTTGTTGTCGTCGCGGGGGTTAACGGGGGTTGGCCTGACTGGCTGGGTAATTCAATTCAAGATAAGGAAATAAATGTATATCCCAAGAAAAGGTAGAAGCAAATGAAAAGCAAATAGCAGCGCAACCGCTGCCACAGTACAATGTGATAGTGAGTCAATGTGAAAATGAAAACGTACTTTGCCGTTGGATTTCAAAGTTTCAGTCAGTCCAACTGTAGATTCGCTGACTTACGTAGCCGGCTGTGTGCTATTTTTATCAGTCTGACGAATATTGTTGTCCGTATAGGGAGACGAAGAGATCAAAAGGGTAGAAAGACCAATGTTTTTCTACCGGTTTTTCACTCCGGTTTTAGTGATAATGGTAATGTATCATGCCAGTGGCATCTAAAGATGAAAAGGGCGCAAGTTATCCATAAGAAAAGCACGGTAGTACAGGAGCGTATTCATCATCAGCTCACTGACGTTGATGATGAGGGCGAGATGTATGGAGTCATGCGAGATGGATGGGGAACGTCCGTAAGACATACAAGAAAAAAGTAAAAAACACCACAACAAGTCCGCGTCATGCACGTATCGCAAAGCTTCTTGTGAGCCACGACTGACGACCGTGGATCGGTCACGGGACGTCAGATCCGCTGACGGATCTCGCGCTGAATCGATGTCTACGGGTGGCTGAGTCGTGCGGAGTTGTAGAACTGGCATGAACAATGATCAATGAAATTTTGAAATGGTTTACTCCTTACTTAGGCTCTTAGTCCATCATCAGGCTGAGAATAACGCTTAAACAAAAGGAAACGAATCAAATTTCTTTTCGAATCATACTTTTATAAACTAAACCACAATCTACTTCCCATTTAGTTGATTCCTAAAAAGAGTTTAGGAATTACTTTTGTTCAAATTGGCGTTTATAGAATATGTCTTAAGTGAAGAAGATAGACTTAGATCGCTTAGATCTTAAATTATGAGTACTCCGTTATAGGCCAACCCACAACTTTCATATTCAACGTGCTACACAACACACCGCATTACCGACGAACTAGAGAATCTGTGCATGTGAAACTAGAAACTAGCTTTTGTTCCTAATATAGTGCTGCACACATAAATCCTCGCCAATGATGACATTGGTAAATACAGACAATATATAGACTTTTTTTCGCTCCTGTATAGTGTGCGCATTCTGTTTTGCATCCGTACTCTAGTGGTACATAAAACAAAGATGACGGGTTTGTCCCGGCACTATAATAAGACTTTTCATTTTCTTATCCTCATGGATTTTCGACAACTATTCGTAGGAATGTAGCTTTCTCGGGGTGTCCGGGAGCCATTGAGAATACGATTGGCTGTCGTCATTGCTGCCGTCGACGTTCGTTGCTGGTCATCCGCTCGGCCAGTCGGTCTTCCTCCGGGCAACGTTAGAGCGAGCCAAGTCGAGTTATTCCTTCTGCAAAGTTCGTCGTCGGCGCGCTGCAGCGGTGTTTCTGCTAGCGTTGCAGCGGTCTTAAGAGAACGGAGAATTGACCATCCATGTAGCCTGGCAGCCAGCGGTCGCGTCGCTTCTGCCGCCACCATTGGCGGTACGAGCAGAGATAGTAGTCGCCATGGCAGTAGCTGCCGCAAAGTTAGTAGAAGAGTGTTTGCTGTCTAGGTCTGCTTTGGCCTCCGTGAACGGCATGGCCGACAGCGCATCCCGACAGCTTCAGCTTACTCATGATATATGAACGACCACAACACAATACAACTGCAAAACTGCTGTTGTTGACGCTGCTGCCTCTGGATTGCTGTATTTCTGCTGTCTACTCCAGCGCTGCCGCCGCCGTCGGTGCCTTCGTCCGTCTCCGTTTACAGCAAAGGCAGAGATAGATCCTCCTTCAGCTGCTGTTGCCGTATGCTGCTGCTGGCATTACGGTGGCCCGTGCAGCGATAGCTATGGCGACAGCGGCGGTGGCGGCAGCAGGACAGCAGAAAAAGCAACAAGGCGGGAGGCGGCAGTATCGAACGAACGAGCGAACGAAAGAACGACAGCCAACAACAGCAGAAATGGCGATAACAACAACACGTCCACTCTTCTTCTCGTTCTCCCTCTGGGTGTTTGGCGTCGCTGGTGATGTCGGCCAACGACTGCTAAAGCGCCGCTGCTACTGCCGTTTCTGACTGGCGTTTCTTTTAGCTGTTTCCTGGCTTTGCGCTCTTCTTCGTCTTGTTCAGCGTCCGCTTTAACATCAGATAGACGAAAGGAGCAGAAAGTTGACTTGGCTTGAAGGATGAGAGGCAAGAAGAGATTGAGTGAAGAATCAGGAGTCTGTTGCCGCTGTTGTTGGTCGAGGCATGAGGTTGCGGCCGCAACAGCAGCAGATTAGCCAGCCAACTCTCTACAGAAGGGCAACGGCAGCCGCTACTGCGGCAGCGGCTGGATATATCATGAAGCGCGGTGGTGAACAGCGGCAGTGGCAGCAGCGGCAGCGGTGGTGGTAGTGGTACGCCCTGTAATTATGAAGAGGAGCCGGCGGTTCACTTCTCTACTCTTCCCACCCCGTTTTCCCCCCTGCTTCTCGTCGCGCCGTCTTCGTTTTCTTTTTCGTCTCCAACTTCGTCTTCATCTACCACTTCGTCTTTCTTCTTCGTCTTCTTCTTTTTGTGCTGTTGCTGCATCTTCGACTTCGTTGCTGCTGCTGCTGTTATTCCTCCACTTTGCCTCGTGCTCCTTCGGTTTCTTCGTGCTGTTGCTTTTGTTGTTATTGGTGTTGGTGTTGCTCCTCGTCTTTTTCGCTCACTGCTGGCAAAGAGACAACGAAGTCGGGGAAGATTGCGGCGACCGACTGCTACGACTATACGACTACGAAACAGCTAACCGAACGACTGCGAAACAACAACAACAACACTAATAATAGCAACAACAACAACAACATCAACAACATTAATAGCAGTAACAACATCGGAGAAGACAGCCATAGAGCCTTCCTTTCACTTCATAGTCAGCGATCGTCGATCCAACAAGTGTGTATACATATGCTGCTCTCCAGGGGGATAGGTTTAGATATTCGCTGCGAATACATAGAGTTCGATGAAAACGGGTGGTGCAGTTTAAATATGAGCCGGGTGAAAAAAATAGTCACCGTAAACTGCCGACTAGTTAGGAAACCCACAACGGAATTTGCCTCAAAAGGCATGGGTATTGCGCCGATTTACTGGAAATTACAATTGTCAAATTGATCTATATCTGCACTTACGGTTATTAATGTAGCAAAACTGACTCTCAATTTAAAATGTTAAGTACGTAGAACAAATAATATCAATAGGGCATAAATAGGCACATTATGTATAAAATGAAGCGCAGTCGTTGGTCCAGATTCTTCTCAAAAATTAGCATTACCAGTGAGCGGTGTAAAAGATAATTCGAAAAAAAAAAAGATAACACAGACAAGGAAATGGATATACCTGTACTAAATTTCATTAAGAATTGGTGGAAAAAAACTTTCTAAGTTTCGCAGCTCTAATAGCCAACGATTATAAAGCTTATATTATTTCAATCACGTAAACTGTATTTTCTCAATAACGCGCAAAGTTACAACAAGCACCCTTGTTGCTTGCTATCAGTTCAGGAGAACTAAGAAATTTGAACCATAAGGAAAGGATTATGAAGCTATTTCATGCATCTTAATTTCTTTCGCATTATAGAAATGGAATTCTTTATCATGTTCCTTCCTCATCATTAGCAGATTATCGCTTCTTAGAACACATATCATACTAAGCCTGTCTTTCAACACCAATTCAACATTCTACTAAATATGTGAACTAAAGTAGTACTATCAAGCTTATTCTTAAGGTTTACCGGTTACCTTTTTAGTGCCTTTAGAGCTTTTACCTGATTTACTTGCTAAAAAAAAAAAACTGAGTATAACAAATATAGCTCGCAACGCAGTGCTTAGTGGTGCACAACGATTGATCAATATTAAACAATGTGCTGACAGCTTTAAAGAGCTTTTAGCAAAGGCCTCCAGTCTGCTGTCCAAGTCTGGATCAGGATAAATCCTGTTTCTTTATATCTCGAACAAGTGATGTTACATGGCATATCTGAATTGTGGTCGTATTTTAGGACCACAACCCGCATTCTTTATGCCCTAGTTCCAGAATGCGCGAAGCTGCTACACGTAGACATTGCAGCCTTCGTTTTAGCTGTTTTAGTCACAACAACAAAAGTTGGCCAAGGAGAGGTAACTCAGTGAGGTACTGAGTGCAGTCCATAAGATGATAACAACTGCATTCAATCGCCTAGAATAACATAGGCTGAACTTAATCATTTTTCACACCTATTACAAAGGCAATCGATTGGAATTATGTAATTTCGATATATCCGTAGTATTGGATTACATTGTGAACACCCTGTATTATTGTTGTTATCGTTGTTCAACACGGACGTTTTCGCCATTTGTGCCTCCTCCGGGCAGATGGCGGCTAGGCTCGAAAGTCACCGCAGTAATTATAGGTTAAGAGCCGAAGCCAATATGTCTCTACCTAAGTGCCGCGTATACATAGCCAGCATGTGCATTTGGCTATGTTTGCTTGATTCTACATAAAAATGTGAGTGATATGTGTGTCTCGAGCTGTGAGCGAACATGTTCTGTTACTTCAGATCTTTGTGTCTGAGTTACAACTAGGTTTGAAAAGAGGCGAGTCCCTAGTCCACTCACCCAAGACATCATTTCTTGAGAACGCGTAATACTCAATTTTCATGATTACTCAGTATTCAATGGCGATAAACGTAAGGACAAGTAACTGTAAGCCGAAAAAAATCTAGTCCATATAAACATTCCGTTTAGTAAGTATCCCTAACCCTTATCTTTAAGCAGATAGTGGCGCTTCAGAGATTTTTTGTGGTAAAATTTTTACCATTTCTTACATCTAAAATACACAGTAGTAATGAATTAGACAATCCAATACCGAATATGAACATAACAATTATTTATTTTTCTAATCGTCGTATGAAATTTGCTACGTAACACATCTAACAAGAGCAAGAAACGAAGAGCCCTTATATATATATATATATATATATATATATATATATATATATACGTAAAACTCTACAAACAATACATTTAGATTAGTATTACACTTTGTCTAGTAAGGACCATGGGTTCCGCTATGCAATAGACTATTTTCATATCACAGTATAACGGTATCAATACTGTAGCGCAATATGAATATATACTAAGTGACCTAAAAAGTTAGATAGCAACATTGTCACTACCGCGTACATTTTAAGTGGACCATATCTAGCTATGTCTATAAATATAATTTAAAAGAAATTAGGCTAAATTCGTTCCGGTACCATTTAGGATTAAACGTAACTGTGACTTTAAATAAATGGCTCAGAAAGCAAATACTAGCAATTAGGTTTCGTTATACTGTTCGTATGACCCATCCCAGGTGCCTTTTTACGTGATATATATATATTTGGCAAAAACAATACATTTCAGAGGAAAAAATTACAGCGCTTTGAGTTTCAAATTGAGAAGTATTTTATTTCACGTAAAAAAGCACTTAGAGCCTTTACTGGCGAGATGAACCCAGGCAGGCCCTAAAGAACTGTCCGTAAGAGTGTCATAATAATGTATTCGCCTACTAAGCTTTGGGGGGCACATAAAGTGGTCTAGGTTTAAAACCGGGCGCAGATATATTTCGTCTCGTATTGAGAATCAGCCGTCTCAGGCAACGCTAAACAGCAATACTGTATATAAAACTTAAAATCTTAAAGTCCTAGAGGAAATTATATCTAAAATTACCTTTTTTTTATACTAATATTTGCAAAAATGACGAGGACACACCATGAGTTGGGTGCTCATCAAGACTTACCTAAATGAATCTCGATAAATACAGATGTTCAATATCGTTGTAGTATTACCGACAAATCAGTTCAGCATCGCAAATTTAGATAAAGTTATGTGAATATGAAAGATATGTAGTTAATTACGTTTGGATGAGAATTTGACCACTATTCGATTCAACGAAATTTTATAAGACATGTACTTGTCGAGATGGTTGGCCGGTTCTAACGGCAATTCTCTCCGAAACACCTTCTTAGCGAATTAGTTGTAACTATTTGTGTTGTCGCATTGGGAGTCGCTGGTTCAACCTTCGCCAATTACGTATGCTACACGACAAATGTAAATAAATAAACAAAAGAAGTTTTGTATAGTGGCATCGAGAAATCCAGACCACCTTGCTGGTGTTCTAATTCACATAGACGGCGGGAATGTCGCCTGTAACCCATTTTCTACTTAGGAATCATCCAATTTTCTCTATTTCGAATTTGTTTTACCGTGGTATTGAATTTTTTCAGCAATAACATGATAGCCTTTTTATTGTTATCTATCATATTAATGTTAGTAAACATATTCGAGCCCATAGTATATACAGATTTGAATCTTCTGGAATACCTCAAGCACCTTCTTTTAGGTCTGTCAACAGGATTCATATAAGTTTTTGGCTTGTGAGGGGATTTTTGATATCTGTATGCTGCTTATTTGAGACATGCTGTACTATAGAAGGTTTTCTTCTTCTCCAGTTGATCCCAGAGGTCTTGGTTTTGGCCTTAACCTTTTTTAGCAACCACAGGCAGTTTTTCTCCTTGCAGATAGGGGTTGATCTCCAGTTTTGACGTGTAGTTTGGCTGAAATGTGTTAGAATCATAACAACTTAGTTTGTATTTCAGTTGTCTAAAAATTTCTTTAATATAGTGTGTATTATTTTCGTGATCCTTAATGTGCTGCCACGCACTATTCAAATTTAAGCTCATTACATCTACTTATGTGTATGGAAAAAAATAAGAATGTGCTTTAATTGAACTTAAAACGAACAGCGTACATGAAGTAAATGCGGAATAGCATGCTTAGACCTTTTTTCTGAGCACAGAAAATTTTGATACGTGTCCTCAGGCATTGAGATATCTTTTTGCTGTTCTAGTTAGCGCTTTTTGTAGGCACATCATTTTCCAAAATTTGTATTCAATATTTCCAAAAGAAAAAAATATTCCAGTTTCAAAAGTGGAACGTTTTTTGTCGACATCATTTGATTTTCAAACACTGACATCTGTGCCAGAGTAATGACAGAAATTAGTTACTTGCATATACGACTTGTTGAAGACTGGCCCTTCGATAGCTAAAGTAATGACATGTGCTTTTAGATTTGTCTTGTGATAAAATGACATTTTGACCATTTGTGATGTCATCAGAAAGAATTTTTCATTTTCCGAGTTTTTTCATTAGTTGAAAGAATGCCCACGAAGCTAATACTCCCATATGAGACGCAACTTGAGTGCCATGAAATAAAGGGGTGGCGTTTTTGAAAAAGCTATCATTGCAGGTTTTCTTATGCTTATAAGCCTTTGCCATGTACAGAACGGAAACTAGTGGCATACTACCGAAAAGTTTGAAGCAGTTTTTGCACTGCTTTTTTTTCAGATTTTTTTAATATTGCACTGATCCACTCTCCAGAAAGCTTGTCACCAATGAAGAAAAATTAGAAATCGTGTGAACTGTGTGTGTGTGTTGCATGAAGCCTACGCTGGTTTCAAACTTTAGAGTGAGATGGAAAGATGAAGAAGAGCAACGAAGCCTGCAAAAAAGAGTACGGCAGGATTTCAAATTAGATCGAGTAGGCCCGATGATGGGTTTGTGCGTTTGTTAAAAGTGGTAGGCACGGCTTAGCCAAGCGGGAGTACTAGGTGCGATAACATAACGAACAATATCAGCTATAGTGAGTGAAGGAGGCCGAATTCTCTGAACTTAGAAGCGTGAGCTTGCGGATTAGAGTTCCGGCCTAAATTCAGTGATTTTGAAATGGTTTCGGTTCAGAACATGCGCCCATCGCTTAGTTTTCAGTCGCCGGAGACAATATCATTATATCTTTATCACTGACAGTATTCGAGCTGTATAGTTGTTGCCGTTTAGCCTGTATTTTGTTGTACTGTGCGCAGATAATTGTAGCATAATTTCGAGGCTTAAAACAAACATTATTTAAAACGCTATTTCAAAGTTCAAAAATATTAATTTTTGAAAATGAACATCGGTTGGCTTTAAGAAAAATTCTAAAGTCATCTTTACAACATGGTATAGACAGCTGAGACAAGCTGCATCACAGCATAAAGGACACGATCGTTAATAATGAAAAGCGTTACTATAAAACTTTGCAATGCTATTTTTATTTTTAGCTTATGGTAAATTGATTAGTTAGTAGTCAGAATTAACAATACAAAACAGTAACAGTATTTTCTTGAAATAGCTGTTTCGACTAAATAGCTCCAATTCTCTGGTTATTTTCTACGTATCAGACCTAAGAAGCTTCTATCGTCACTTATGTCATATACCTCGATACCTTACAAGAAAATGTCCCTTACGAGAGGCAAATACTCCTGCTACAGGCCTGTCTTCCATAGCGCAAGTTAAATAACAACACTTCTAAGCAGTGCATGGGTTTCACAGAAGACAAAACTATAAGGATACGAGTGCACACTTCGAACATATTTAAGAAAGTATTTAATAGCGAGATCGTACTAAGTTTTGTTATCATAATACTTACAGTGGTAACTGTTATGGCAAAACTACTACTTCTGATAGGGAAACAAGCGAAGGAGCAGTATCACTGCCGCAGAACAACAACAATCATTGATGTTCTAAAGAGAAGGATGTTAATAATAATTGTAGTGATGGCTGTATACTTTTTAGCGTCACAATGATGACGAGTTGGCGCTCTGCGGGGTATCAACCACGATAACAACAACAATTGATGATGTCAATTACACAATCGGGGACTTCCATAAGATCTACTGGAGTCATCAGTCATGTATCTTCAGAGTAAACAAACCAGAAATCATCGAAACGGGCGAATTATGCGCAGCGTATCACACTATAGTCACAGAGTCGTTATCTAAATAGTGGCAACATCCATAATAGTAACTGTCAACATTTAGGTGTTACCGCTTAGTCACGACAGTTACGATTGATACAGAACATACTGATGCATTTGATTTAATTACTTATTTGTAAGTCTATCTGAGATAACGCCAAAGCCTAATGTTGTCTATGTGATTAACTATCTCCGGGATACCGCCACGGGGCTTCTGATTCTTGTATAGGTTTATAAAAATCTATTTTGAGAAATACAATGTTTTTCATTTTGGTGATGTGTCGAATATTTTCTTGGGTACCGAAAACTTCTGTTATCCAGATCCCGCTATATTGATTAGCATGGATGTATCCCTTTTTGATGAGCTTTTCGTCATCTGACAACGATCTTTGACAAGTCGGTGTTTAAGAGTTACTCACATTTTTTCAAGTGGTTAAAAATAAGTGCAAAATGGTAATAAAGAAGCTGTTTTACGTAATGTAATTAATTACTATAATGTGAAAAGCTGTAGGAAAGTAACTTTTTCGGGGAAGGTATGAGAAATCCATTTATTGACTGTCAGAAGCATTTACCCAGTGGTTTACCACCACTAGGCCACCTTTAAACAATAAGGCATTCATATATCTTGATGTTCTTAAGAGATCCACGGAGAGCAAAGAGCGATCACTCGTCAACCGCCTGCCAGTGCCGGCGAACCAATTCATGTAACTCAATCACACAATGGCAACGAATTCCATATGGTTACTGGAATTTGCAAACGGACGAAACAGAAAAATACCAACGAGAGCTGTAACGGAACGCCTGTAAGTTTGTAATGTATAGCTTGTGAGATAAACTGAAAAAACAGAGTAGTTACTATTTCAGGTGGAATATTTTGAACAGGAGAAATTGTTATTGACAGCGAAGTTATGGGACAACTGGAATATGGTAGAGAAATTCTACGACGTTACCCGTTACCAATTGGGCGATCGTAATTGGGTAGGTCTACTGAGAAGGTTTGGCTAAGCGTACCTTTAAATAGTATCAGTTTAGTAACTGACAGAACTTGATATAACAGCGGAATGAGGTTACCTGATAGGGTCACTTAAACGTAATAATCGGAGCAGGATAACGGGATCGTTCACTAGATAAGAGGTAGATGCGGCAAGATAGTCGTAGTTATAGTATACCTTAGCTTAGTTGTAACATTGCACCCACGGTAAAACGTAAATTTATCTGCAGGTGTTTTGTGTATGTAATGTTTGCGAACTAATAGAGTTTCATACTCGAGTGTGGTCCAACTTTGATTTTTCAAGGTATGTGGAATGTTTATTTAGAGAAGGCTTCGAGTCGCATCTGCTGTCAATTGGCGAAGTATCATTTCCACAAACCATTTGTAAAGGACTTAAAAGTTGCTCAGCATTAATATTACATGTCGAGTAACAGGATGATTGCACCAGGGTTCCGCAACGCAATAACGGGTTGCAACCGAGTAGGCCTACTATAATACTTTTGAAGGAGCGACGGCAGTAGATTAATGAGGCTGATGTACGATAAGCAAATATTTATAATCTCAAGTATTAATTAAATAAAATTACGGGATTCGGTTGTCGTAAAGAAACATTTCCTTTTATAATATTTCCTAATAAGCCAATTTTGTCCTGCTATATTAGGCACCCCAAAAAGCTTCTTAGAGCATACAGATTACTAGGAAGCTCATTTTGGTATATATATATATAAAAGATAAACGTCTCAAATGTGCGTTCCCCGATCAATGAGTGTAAGTCTGCTTAGACCCGTCAGGCCACGTCTATTTGTTTACGGAAGCTTTCCTTATATAGATGTAGTTCAATATGAATAAATGCATAAAAGCGTTATCATCTTCTCTTTTCGTTCAGTAAGAGAGGTAGTCTCCGTTTTAAGTCTGCGACTGCGGGCGTGCAAAAAGGTTTGATCTCTTTTGTTTTTCTCTGCATGGTTATTGTCGAAGCGCGAAGCGTCCCTCTGAACAATTGCAGGAAGATTGTTTCGAGGATAAATTAGACATGAGATCCATTCAATATAAATTATGTCGAAGAACGTTTGTTTTTACGGGAATTGCAGGCTTCCAGTGGCGATAGTACACGTGTTAACTTCGATAAACTTAAACAAAGGTTGCCTCCTTCCTTCTTTTTTCGGTTTCCAGAACATGCTATGTTTTTTCGCCGTCTTTATAGTGCAATGCTAATGTCTTTGCCTAATTAATTTAATGGCAAGTTGTCTAGGTTCGAAACCTGACAGATCCCTTTCGTTTCGCCTTTACCCGAACCCAGTAATGCTTTACGGCAGCACTGAATGCAAAAAGGCGCAAGTTCATCTTTCGATTTGTTGATTCCGATCAGGTTTGACGCAGTCAACAGATAATGAGAATCATCGAATCAAACGAGCTAAATAACACTCTATAAAGTTCAATACTAACAAAAGCAGGTAGTTACTTGATTTTTGTTTCTAGCAGAAATTTTAAAGTGCTGCGCTATATTAATAGAGATAATAGTAATTAGATGAACCCGCAGGTTTCTACTCGCGCCTGTCTTACCGTTGACTTAACGAATTGGTTCTCTAATATTACAGCCAGCCCAGAGATCTGCTGCATTAACGTTGTAGTTATTTCATTAGCATGTGTTAATATGCGCGAATCCGATTCGCGTAATACGTAACCAAATATAAATTATTGTTCGATTGCCTTTAAAGTTGTCCGTTTGCTTTTGAGATCCCACGGCATCAGTGTCTGCATTTGTAACGTCTATTAACAATAGAGATCATTCCATTTATATTTTGTCTTCTAATATGCCATAGTTCTTACGTTGGCGTTGACTAATACCTGATTTATGTCATATTCATCCTGAGACCCTCAACAATTTAGTCAATCTCTCACATAATATACGTAATCTCGTTATCTTAGTGCCATTATTCTTACAGCGACCGGCTATTCTACTCAAAAAAATGTCGGAGTTACCTTGCTTTTTTGCTGCAATTAATACTGTCATATATTTTGCCGTTTGCGGAATATACATGTAGTGCACTAATTAACTTTGACTCCAAAACTTTCAATATGAATCTGCGCAAGTTGCACATGTAAAGTTAGCCGCTAGACCTGCATGCCTTGCAAAACATAGCCTAACGCGGTTTCCATATCTCTCTGTAGTTATTATCACTGCCCCCATTAGCACGTTGTTCTCATTTCGATACGGTGTTGTGTTCTTCTCGGTTTTACATTTGAATTAATCCGAGATAGTTCATATTATTATTGTTCCCTCCATAGGAAAGAAATTACACTTCTCAAATTCAATCAGAAAAAAAATATAATCCATATGTTAAGAATATGGCTTACGTTTTATGAATTGGAAAGCATTTCGATACATATCACTATGTTATTCCTCAGTATTTGAACATGCCGCCAAAAAAGAATCGACCTGTCGAAAGTAGCATAAAGCTATATAGGAGAAAGATATTTATCCAATCGAAGAATATGAATCACACATGCCTTGATTATTCAGATCTCATCGACCATCTCATAAACTAGTCAAATTAGTGCTATGCCCCTTTGTGCAAGAAAAAAATGTTTTTCGAAAAAAACGAACTCGCATATTTAAGACATATGTCCTGCGATAATTTATATTTCATAACTTAAAAATTATTTTGGCAAAAATTATCATTTTATCATCATATTTCAAAAAAGAACAACTAACCGTCAAATTCAAGGTTGTGCTTAATTTGTAGAACAAAACAGTACGTAAACTTCCCGGAGCAAGTCGGAAAAAATATTAACTTGTTCCAACTAACGCTTTACGGGAACTGCGGGAAAAAAATAGTCATCCAGTCGGCTCCGTACGACTTTCCTATAACGAAACTTAGTGACCCATCAACAATCAGTTCAACCCAATCACTTTATGCGTGCTGTTTAGATAGAACAGATAGACGGAAAGTTTCGATAGTATATAGGCTAGACATACCCGTTTGCTTCGCTCCGCGCCTGTTTTATCGTTGATTTTAGTAATATGATTCTTTGTCGTTAGGCCAATCCTAACGCATACTACAGCAGACACCAACAGTTATCCCCTGTTTCAATTGCCCTATTTTATTCCCTTATTCGTCAGCCTGCTATAAGATAGAAACGAATCCGATCTGCGTTACGTTTGGCCCAACATAAATCATAGGTTGATTGCAGACCTACATTCCGCAGCTGCGACTTTCCTGAGGTCCTGGAGACCCAGTTTCTTTATACCTGGCCAAACATCTCATCACCGAAATCCCATTTCCTTGATTCAATCAACTGTTACCTTGTTTCAGTGACCTAGTTGTATTAATACTGTAATAATATTAACTTATTTGAATGGTTGGTCACATCCCATGTAGCATGCAACTCCATTACAGTTACCCTAAGGCAATAATCTCGTACCCTATTGAAATATCCCGATTGTTTCCTATTTCTTCTGCCTCAATTGTTATTATTTATCTTTCATTTCTGCTGCCCCATTCTCCCATTAGCGTTAATTCATTACGATCAGCCTGTCTTAATATTTGATTCGTATTACACGTCAATTAGAAATTAACTATTGCAGACCGACACCTGTACACGCGTTCAGTTGTAGTTCTAGTACTCCATTGTGGTAATTCCATTATCTCGTGCAACCATCCGGTTACAGTAGTTGTATTTCTATGACTTATTCAGTGTCTCATTTTGTACCACTGACCCCGCTGTTTTGGTGCTAATGAATGTAAAAGTAGCCTCGTCTGCTCCACTTCGAAACTGCCAATATAAATTAAAATAAAAATTAATCAACGTAATATTAACAACCAGCTGTACACGCAGCGCCATTCAGAGATCATTCGAGTAGATCGCAAGAAACGCCAACTTGTTTTAACTAACATTATGCTCTGTGAAAAAATAGAGGTAACGCTCATGCACCATTTCGATCCATCTAGGTAGACTTCCATTAGCGCATCTTCGCTCAAAAGTTCTCAAAAGTTCCAGCCAGGTAAATTCTCTGATTTATTAGGCATTCAACTTGTCATCCGGAAATGTACTGTTAATTCCCGTCGCCTTCATTTATTGATGTTTTTTCCCTAAGCAATTTATTCTGTTCATACTCCCATCTTAGTGTATTGGAAAATTCTTGTGCACATGATAGCACAATCTAGCTCAAGGATGTAACTTCAACGGTAACTTTCGGTTCCTTCATGTTGTCGACACATTGGATCTTCTATCGCTGAGGACTCGCCGTCATTCGGTCGAAAAAGGAAACGACATGGACTGAGTAGCCGATGTGCATTTTCCTGAGCGCCTGCGTCATGGTAGCCGTGAGCAGTAAACACGCTGGTCATCGTTGGTCTGAATTTCAACGTCGACAGTTGGTGAGAAAGGATTTTTTCACAAAAGAAAAAGAAGTGAAAATAAGTTATGGATACAGGAGCTGTTGATATGCTTACCCTGCCGTCTCATAATTCTTTTGTAGAAACCCCTCGACTCTGCCTGGCAGCTTTGAAAGCATTACCTAAAGGTAATTCTAAAGATTTATGCGTATAAGAGGATAGCTGGTAAGCTCCAAACACAGCAACTGGGGTCAGATAGTGGTAAATTACCTTCGTATCAGTTTGTTGAGGACTACACACCAACTCATCAAGATCAAAAGGTTGTTCACTTCCAACAACTTCACTAGGCATGTTTCTCTAAAGTTCTTCCGTTTCAAAATAATGTTGGTTGAGCTTTCTTTCTTGAACCCGCATTCCTTCTCCGGCAAATGTTCTGGCTCTGTCGTCAACCCATTAATGACCTCGGTAATTCTAAAAACATTGGCACGGGCGACGCAGCGCCTCCGATTTTCTTCTTAAATATCAGGTAGCTAAAACTGTTACCTTCTCGTTTCACCCTTTCTAGTTTTCCTTTTGCTCCTTTTGATAAGGATTGAGAGCATTTTTTTGGCAACTGTTTGCGTTTCTTGAGCGTCGGCCTCATTGAAGTTCTGTTTCTGCCTCGCAACGTTATTTCGTATCTGTCTCGCGCTCTGCAAAGGATTTGCTCTGCTCAGTTGAAGTTCAGTTGCGGCACCGTTACCTCCTAGTCCATCAATATTTCGGCTTTCAAGCGTATATATAGTGCACTGGCATCATTTCAGCAAGGTAATGGGACCACCGAAGCAGTCCCGTACAGTAAACAAGCTTCAGGGGAACAAGACAATTGAAATATGATAACTGTAGCTGAACAGCTTAAAAGGTGTAGTGGCAAGTTTGCACTATACGGGTAAGGTGCAATTTTTTAGAACTACTATGAGCTGTGGGTGTTAAGTAACAAGATAAATGCAATATATCATAGCAATTTTATTAGGAATCTGCAGGACCATTCATACATTGAACTACGAAGGACGCAGTTGCACGGGAGACGCATGAATACTGCCTGGACGCAGCACAGCTGGTAACGATGAGCCAGTGTTACAGTTAGAACAATAAACAGCTGCTAGTTCAGACGTGGTTACGATATAAAATCCCTAGCCGCTCTACTATATATTTTTAAATACTCATGTCTATAAGAGCCGATCAAAGGTATATAATAATAACTACTTAACTGCGTTATGGTGTACGGCGTCATGTATTAGGTTGTTCAGCTTTAAATTCGAGATGGTGGACTTTAACTATTTCTTGAACCTTCGCAAGCATACTTTTTTATTTTGAATCAAAGTAAGCACTCTCATTATTTATTTAGACAAAAGCTTGTTTTTCCCGCTAGTGTAGAAGTGCATGTAAGGTGTACAAGAACTTACAAGTAGTTTTGTTGCATTCACCTACTAACGTGACCAGTGCAACAATTAGTTATTTTTATAAAGGGACAGCAAAAAGAAGCAAACGTCTCAATGTCTTTATTCTTGACCTTTGTTTAAATCAAAGAGCACCCATTCGTCCAGTTTTTTTTACCATATTAATTTGACCGAGTCTGGTAAATAGAATCGTTTTGTGTATACCAAACTCCAATTATACTATTCGTAAATCTTGAGATAAATCGGTTTCCAACAGATACTATTCTCCGAGCTTTATGTTTCTCATCTTTGCATAAAACTTCCACGAGGCTCATTCTCGAGTTCAAGATTTCTTTTGCGATATTTTTAAAACTGATGGTCTTGTTAGTAGTAGAGCTTTCATTAGGACCTATATGGCGAGCTATGTCTACCACTGTAGTTGTAAGACGTACGATCCATGTCCGTATACCACTAAAACTTTTTCTTGGTTTTTCAAATCCCACTGCAGCTCGCGCATTCAAAGCCTGAATAATCGTATCCGATAAAGGATCTCAGATTGCAAAATGTGCACGTACAGCTTGGAAGCAAAGATAAGAAACCACTGCGTGCACTATTACCAAAATTTTGAAATATAGGGTATCATTTTGAAGTACGAGGTAATTTTAAAATATGAGGTTAGTTTTTCTTGTATTTCATGTCGATCAATCTACTGTGCTCTAAACGAACATATCTTCGATTAGAACTTATCCTAACTGTCACTTGCAAACACCCTTGTACGAGTTGACCAGACGGACGTTGGCATATCAAATATTCTAATTATAATGCTCTAAATTAGCAATTAATAAAATGCGACTGAAGTGGCTGCTGCCAAAGACAGTGCAATAATTAGTAATAGGCCGACAGTCTGAGAAACAGGTAGAGCTTTATGCAGCGCCAAAGGCACCTCAGTTGTTCTCGATGAAATTTTTGTTCTATTAGAAAACTAAACTAAAAACAAATGTTATTACTCGGTGCGAAATCCGCCAGGCACCAAAATGCCGTGTTTGGAAGAATGTGAAAGTATAAAATTTGTTTATATTATAATGTCGAGCTGAAACGGTGATACAACAAATACGGTGCAAATACGAATGGAGCTGATTATGCTAATATAAGGTTGGAGTTATTTAATAGAAAAACAAAACAAAAAAAAAGGCAATGCAATTTATATGAGCAGAATAACAGAAGGTAAATGAATCTAGGCATACCATCAGCCAAATAAATTATTTACTAACGGTGTAGCGAGCGCAATACAGGGAGGCTACAGGTTAGTCACGTATATTGCTGCGTAAGTCCTTATTAGAATCTTTGTAGGCTTTAGTTCACCTAAGACGGTTCCTGAGTGCCTGACTAGAGTGGTGTTGGCTTTGATTATTAGGATACATAAGGTTAAATACTTTTTTTAATAAACGCAGCGTGCAAGGTGTTTCTCACCGCGGAAGTACACTGATAACTGTAACGTTGTTTTGCCATGCACTACACAATCAGCTTAATTCAATTTTCTACTATGTGCAACAGGCCACATGATCTCCGAACCCTCCAGTGTTTCCAGAACTATCGGCCTGAAGAAATATAATTATTTCTATTATTATTATAATAGTTAATAAAATAGTAAAAAATATTACCGACTTTTTGTTTGTTCCTTTAGTTAGTCGATGCGAAATCAATTATTCATAATTAATTAGTTATAGATTTCTGTAAACACGAAGCGTCATGTATGTACTCTATGACAGACTAGATTCGGACTGGATTACGGCCTACATATGTATATATATTATATCTATGCGATAACAGAAAAAAAATCCGTGTTATTAAATCAAGGCGCTGAAGCTATAACATATGCAACATTTCGTCGGTGAGAACAGTGAAAACTCTCGGCGGGTTATTCGAATAATATAAATGTACACCTTATTTTACGTCTTAGTTTTCTAAAGCTTACCTTTTATTAATTTAGCTAGACCTATATATAATTAGCTAACGCGCAATTCGGTACTTTCAGAGCAACGAAATAAATGCTACGATACTTGGTTAGCACATAATAATAGATAGAGCACATTTAAAAATAGGAATAATGAATAATTACGTATAAGAAGTATAATTGCAACGTCATGACGGGATAATTGCAACGAAAATTTGCAAGCGGATAGTATGGTATCTGCTTCTCTTAAAATATTTACTGGTAACTTGCAGAGATTTGAGATTGCAGTCATGTTACTCTATAGACACGTCCTAAATAAAGAATTCATCTTGGTAAGTGTATTAGATAATTAACGGTGAATAAAGTTCCTACATAAAATACATTAACCTAAAAAACTTCGAAAACAACTCTAAAAGTACGATTTTTTTGTGGTTTAGCTTGACCCGAGGAAAAACTTATGATAAAATTACGAAATAGCTACTCTGAGTGATTAAATATGCGGCCTTGTGTTGCGTCCAAAAAACATGCGTATAGTATGTCTTATACAACTCATGTATATGTTAATATAAATGTCATTTGCCTAGGTATGTCATTAAGATTACTCAACCCTTGAATGGCATACCAAGTGGCTAGAGACACTCGTTGTCGGTACCTAGATTATAAAGCGGACCCACCTTCTGTGCTGTTGTTTCGGTCCTATTTGTATCATTCACTTTTTTCATAATACGTGTCCCCACTGTTTGACGGCGAACCCTTTTTTGGTAATGTCCAATCTTCAATTGCTCATTTCCGTCCTTGCGGTTTTTGTCGGATAACGATTTAGTGTAGTCGGCATGTGTTTTCTTATTGAAGAACTTCTTTGCCACCAGCGATTTGTGCTGTCCTTCGACCTGAATTTGATAGAATGTTATATGATCCACGATGTGACAGGTAAACGTACCTCGTTACGTTCTGCTAGCTTTTTTGCGAATTTAAAATGTATTAACCATTCTCTTAGAAGAGTTCTAATAACTCTTCTAAAAAAGAGTTTTGATTAGCACGAGTTTTGTTTTGTTTGATAAGCCTCAAACGTCATTGATTCCCATAAGACGGGTTGCATCTGCTGGCAGCTTTTGAAATCTAATGCATATCGTTATATGCAGATATAGACCATAGTGAAGCTAGAGAAATATTCTAGTATCAGCAACATAAGTAATGGCGGTTTTTTAAATACTCCCTTTACCCTAGTGTATCCATAGCCTATTTTTCCTGAACGTCATCTTCGTCAAGCGTAGTAGTGAATTTTATTCACCAATTTTATAGTCACTCTGCATCCGCGTATTGGAAATTCGTTGAAAATCTGTCGGAATAATTATTTTGTCTGTTTTCGTACTTAAAACGTTCAAGTACAAAAAATATTTCTTAGTTCAATTTGTGATTTCTTGGTCTAACTCTAAATGGTTGCTTTGTGTGGATTAAATGAAATATACCTGATTCACAACAGTTGAGAAGATAATAGCGTACATCAAAAACCCAGCTTATGTTCAATGGAAGCTGTGTCTATAATTATCCGGCAGAAAATCGCCGTCAACATCGTCTTTAACGATTGCGTATGAAAGGTGATAATTAGTTATAAGGCTCGTGCAACAAAAAGTGTACACACTCTGCGATCACTTAGCGAAGACGCAAGTTTTAGACTTGCCGTGAATTAAATTCATCAAACGCGGGGGACTTAAATGATTTCATGTTCACATCAATTTTTGTTACCTGCTGCCTCGCTAGAAAATATAAATAGAAATAAGAAAATAAAAATATACATGAATGTATTAATAGTGGAACCTAAAGGACCCATTAAATTTTCAGACATTTTTAGCCATGTTATAGACAGAACCGTTACCGAAAAATGGCGACGCTCCAATGGTAAATTCCACGCCATACTAGAAATAAACAATTTTAGCTTTCTATTCACTAACCTATTAAGAATCGCTTATGTTAGTAACAAGGTTTAGTCGTTTACAGTTCTCTACAAGTTCAAAATTTTAGCAAAGTTGACAAGCGTAATATCGAGTGATACTGAGGAGCGTTATCCTTGTTTCGAAAATTGTACTTTATATTTATATCATATAATATATAGCCATATAGCCTAAACTACCGCTCTAGGTTTGAAAAGGCGGGTTTTCGACTCCTCAGTCAAGCCCTTGTGAGATCCGAAGACAACTGGAGCCAAAATTATGAATTAGTAATACTTCGTCATTCCGTTTTACTTACAACGTATTTACATGTCAGCACGCATGGACGAATATCTCTAACGTCATCTAAAGTATATAGCTTAGAGGCGAAAAAATCGTAAGGCAACTTCCTTGAACATTTTTAGTACTCACTTTTACAAATAAACTCACGGTGGCTTCATTTTGGACTTATTTTTTGTAGACTATTAAATATTCATGCTTGCAGAGTCGTTCAATATTGTTGTTACGATACACAGATTGTTCCGACAATCGCAGTTAGTATCTGTTGAATAATCATTACTCAACAAAAGTAGCTCACATTTCGAAGACTTTCTAAAAAAAAAAGCATAACGTCTTCTCACTTAGTTTTCCCGGAATATTAATAGCAAGCAGGCTGGGTTTACCAGTGTTAGCTAAAACTGTCGTAACTTCACATCGATCGGTTTTTGGCAACAGGTTACATAATTTTGACAAATATCAATGCGACTTAAGATAGGCAATAGATATTTACTCACAGGAACGGAATTTGCATCAACAGCGTTAGTGCCAGTTGCGTCATCAAAGTGGTGAGCTATCCTGTCAAGTGCGCTTTCCATGAGTCCTTCGTTAGATATTTGACGGGCGAGCGTATTCACTTCATCGTCCTTGGTCGCCCCAGGACAATCAAACATATGCTCCGAATCGCACATGCATTCCTGCTGCGCTTGGTACGATCGACTAAACGCTGCCGTATTCTCGAATTGTTCGAGGCACCCGTCGTCATCTGTTGAGAATAAGGAATAAAACTGTTGGACCAAATTAATTATCAGGCACAACGCATGTGCATAGACATAATGAAATTGCCAAAGGTACTTTTGCACGCGAAAGGCTTACGCTTCATCTGAGCTTGACGATAACTGATCTGAAGAGAGATACATGACGTGGTATTGTATCAGTTGATTAACTAGGATATTTGCTTTTTTATACTGGCTTCTAAATCAAATGCGTGCGATAACGAATACAAAACTGACGGACGTAATCAGTAGCATCATATTAAATGACAGAGTAAACAAACACCAAACCATTATTTACAAACGTTCCGCCTCAGAGAAACAATCTGAGTCCACTGGTATTTTCGTCACTAGTCGTTGACCTCCCATAACCAATAGTATACCAGCATCCGTCAGTAAAAGTCATTATTATGTACACGGCCGACCTTCTCTGCATTGTAGCAGCCGATTTTATCTGCAGAAAGCGCTATCGACTTTGACCTTTTACGTCACAAACAATAGTTTGGGAATTCCACTACGAAATAGTAAAGAGCTGGAGCTTAAGCGAGGCGCTCGGTAGCGGGGTATAATGCCATTTGCCTAAGTAACCAAATTTTAAAATAATCTCATATATTTGAGAACTGTACCAAACTAAATCGTGTGAGTTTGTCCTAAGCACGAAAAAAGAGCACGTAATGGCTCGTATTCGCTGCATCGATTAAAAAGCCAGAAAGTCTCTGGTTTACGTCACTGAAGCTGTCCCAGACGAAGGCGACACCAACGGCATCGTAGGTCAGACAGTTATATTGAGAAAAACGACCTTTCTTACACCTGCGCATCTCGTATTAATGAATGAAATCAAACATGGCCTCCCGAAAAGAGTTCTAAGTCTTTACTCCTTTACGAAAGCCCGGTTGGTCGACTTACTTGCAGATAGCTGCTCTTCGTTTAAAGACTTCGGACAAGGCACCCACTGCTCGAGATATCAGGATACTAACAGTCCGTTAGATCTCATGAAGAGAAACTGGCCGATGCCACTTTCGAGATTTTCAATATAAAAGTAATAAAGAGTCACAAGTAGTGGAATATCGACTTAGAGAGAACGGGCACGTACGACTAGACACATAGTTTCTCTTCTTTGATTTGCACAACTGACGATCGCCACGAACTATTTCCTCTTACAAATATTACAAATTACCATGCCTCCTATACTTATATAGATAAATAATAACATGACATGCAGGATTAACAATGGTCAACATTCAATGCGCTCTGCAGGCGGTTGTGTTATAGAAAGAATCATTTCAACATGCATATACTTAATTGGTATTTACCCTACTTGGGATGAAATGAATTAGAATAAGATTGATTGATCTGTCTGATAACTCATTAAATGTTTTTACCTGGTTAGTTTTCGATTATTTCGTCTCTCATCTTATTAATGAACGACGCAGGATAGACTAACTAGTTCAATCACGTAAAATTGATCAATGGTGTGCTCAGTTACCCACATGTTGTACTGTACCTACCAGTATAGCCGACAGGGCATGGATTTGGCGGATTACAGTAGGCAGGTAAGACAGCGTCACTCTTCACTACTTGGACGTTGCGACCGCTCCCGTCGGGCTTTAGACGTTGGGCTCCCTCGCCGGCACCTCCTGCCACGTACTGATGGCCCCAAAGTGAACTGTGTTCTAAGTATTCTTGATCTCTGCGATGACATCGGAATGATTCAGTAAAACAAGTATTAATTTCAATCAAATACCAAATCCGTAATTTACACTTCACATAATTCATATATTAAGTCAGCAGTGCACTCACGCACTGTACAACCTCCGGCTTCTCTATCAAGTATTGTTTCCGACTTATCATTCTTAAAAACCGTAAGCCTACTCTTCTGACCAAGTTAATCTGAACGTTTTTAAATCTTTCTTTTTTGCTTTATTTTCCTATTGTTTATTCATTTCTAGATTATATCCAAAAATATTCTATCCGGCGTAAGCCTTCAAAAAGAATTATATCTCTAATTTCAGCTTCAAATATAGATGCTCCAGATGCAAAAAAAAGTGATGGATAGGTTGCGGACACTCGATTATTACCAAGATTCTCGAATCTATAGGATTTTATTAAAAATTATAAGCGCGGATGCCTCATAATATGACCGAAACGCAGCGGGAAACACAGTTTCTCATTGATCCTCAACGTCTGGTCTGGCGCCGACAACATGTAATCATAATGATAGAGATTACCCAGAATCGCTATGAATGGCTAGAAATGGTGCCCTTATATATCAATATGAACCACAAGAGGAACGGGCAGCCTTGAGGCCAAAGTTAAATCGAATCTTTATTTAAAAAAATACTATGGTTTGCGTTTAGTGAAGCTAGAAAGGTCTTGTACACTAGGTTATGTGTGAAAACAACGAGGATTACATATAAGCCAGTTTCATCGACTGAAAGATAATACACAAGGCAAAGTCACATTTGTGCGCGACAATACTGGGTCTCGCATCGCAGAAGTTGTTAAAGCAGCTCTGCAAGAAGTCGAGTAGGGTGTTCTTTTGCAGCATTTTTATTCTCGAGCCGACTTAATATCGCCTTTTGCGATCACTAGTGAATGGAATTCGTAGCTGTATATTTAACGAATAACAGTTATCAAAAATTGGCTGGGAGAGTTTTTTTTTAGTGTCAGACCTGAAAATTTCCAGCACGACGAAATATGAGTTTATTGAAAGAAAGGAGAAGGCCGTTGGTAATAGCAGCGAATATCCAGTTAACTGAATAATCTGAGGTGGACAGCGTAGTGGACAAAGAAATCTCTCGACTTAGTCATTAAATGTTTATAGATTTACGAATGTCAACGAATCCTTTGAGTCTAATTTTGTATGCTCCTGTTCCAACGTTACAGCATTAAGCAAAATAAAGTTATGCTGTAGGTGACTGATTTGAAACCTGTAACAAGTAACCTCGACGTCGATAGATGCACGTGTTTACAGAACGTTAAATGAATAATACCACTGCGACTATGGTTCGCTGGTCTTATCGGTTGTTACTGTCGTTTCATCGGTATAACCTGTTGGTGCTGTTGTAAATTTGTGTTAGCAGTCGGTTACATCGGTTGTACGTTAGCGAAACATAACATTAGGAATTACTACGCGTTGTTAGAGCGACTCGTTGCTATGTGCTTGGAGGTACGAATATAGAGCTGCTGGTAGTGGTAATGGCTTTTATCTGCAGCTGCGTTAGCTGCTCCTGTCTCGCTCGAATATTTATTATTTCCAATTCCTCATCACTACACCGTACCGTAGCTCTTCTGCCTTCTTTTCGTATCGCACCGCATCTTGCTATTGTGGCGCTGTCAGCGTTTATTATTACGCTGCCTCTCTATGTGACTGTATCTGCTTATGTGTATCGTTGAAAGCTTATGTCCATGTAGTGCGATGTAAGACCGCTCTACAACGTATGGCCGTATTCTATTGCTTTTCCTTGCTCACCACTTGAACCCTATCTTGTCGGGGGAGAACTGACGTATATCATAAGCAAAACATTGGTCTTCTATCAATATTATATCCAAATCCTCTTTCTGTGCATTTTTCTTGCCGATTTTACTTCTTCTATATCTGCTTAAATGTTGTTCTTTTCTTCTCCGGCTTGGAATGGTTGATTCATGTTAGCAGCCGTGCATAATGATACGGCCATCGGTTGGTATTCTAGTCTGTACCAGGCACTACCGCGATAAACCAAGTTGTCATAAAGGACAAGAGATCCTACACTGCATCATAATAGCACTGTTAAGAAGCCTCGACAATATGGCCACCGGGTCTTTGCTTTTTCTGCTGCGTCCAGCAGCAGCTGACAGATAGAACTAACAGTCGAAGCAGCAGAACACCCAAGCTAGGTATGGCAAAAATTTGGTTCCTAGTCAATCCTACTCAATGAGGCGCCATTTTCTTAGACAAATCCAATATTGTCTTTCTGCAACGTTATACTCTTTCTGCTCTCGTCAACTGGTTATTATTATGGCGCGAGCTGTGAGGCAACATCATGTGCTCCTGAACAAGCTAAATTCATTCTATATAAACGGCCACGAAGTCTCATCACATGATGTCCTATCCGATTTTATAATCTATCTTCTTTATTTATGTATATAAAATCATACATCATCGCAAAGGAAATAGAGAAACTGCCAATACAAATCTCTGATCTGTAGCTTTTTGACGAGTTTTATTAGTGTGATCATTTCCCTTTTACAAGACTGCCGTTACTGTATAGAGACTACGAGACTTCGGTATCATTCTAAGATTCCATAAGTACTCTACTGGTACATCAGCGAAGTGGTCCTCTGTCAGACTTTTCCCACGAATGCCTCTTTATAATTTCACGATACATTAACTACTTTTAGCAAACTTACTCAGAAAGCCAATGTGAACGAATCTTAGTAATAAATTTGCAAGTACAATACCGCGTCAATTTCCATCTACCGTGCGAGGTTGCAACCGTTAATCCTAAAATTCAGTGTCTCCTGGTTGTTCTCTAGCTTTAGCCGCGCCTTGCTACGTAATGCTAGTAAGGCATTGATGTTTATCTGTGTCTTTATCGTCTAAAACTACCAGGAATGCCTAAAAAAGTTGTGTTGAAACAAGGGAATTAAGCTTTTGCCAAACGACTTTTTCATATACTTAGAGAATAAATTCATCGTATTTTTCGAAGCATAAGTTATTCACCCTAGGAGTAACAAAAATTCATTTTCTAAAAATATTGTTCGATTAACAAGGGGATATTTCGGACTTACATATTCCAGTTCGGTTGCTTCGGGATAGTTGCTTGCTGCTCCAGTTTAATTTAATTAGTGCCATAAATGCTTGGATATGACTTCTGGTAGTTTGGTCGGTTTAAAAAATAGTTTGCTTTGATTATTTTGAAAATAGTTTTGTATGAGTAGATATGTTCAGTGGGAGAGTTACGTATTACTGTTACAATGTATAGGTTAGTAACTAAACATTCAAGTTTTACCTAGGATTTTATTTATCTACACATTATTGGAAGGGACAACCATGACACGTACGTTGATGTTTAAGGGTCTTTTTTTATTGTTTACGTGCAATTTTCTTTGTCTATTGTTCTACAAGAGATCATAGACGAACAAAAATAATTTTTAAACTATTATCAAGATTGGTCGTCAGTCTGTGGTACTAATTTTCTAAAACAAGCTTTTTTCGTCTAATATAAAATCATAGCCACAAAATGCCTACACACACCTTGTGTATCTCCAGATTCGTAAAAGCACGCTGTAAACGCCAGCTATATCTGGAAATTCTATGCGGGCTTAAGTGATGTTCAGTAGGGGTACTTTTACTTATAAGTACTAACTTTGTTCTGTCTCTATTAGGCCAATCCGCTGCTGAATTTCGCCAATAAATGATAAATGTATTAGACTCCTCTGCTTAAACATCACTAATTAGTAAGCAAAGTTTCATGCCAGAGGGAATCAGAACAACCTGTCAAAGAGCTAACTAAGTCTACGTGCGTGCCTTTGCGGTTTGCATCTGGGAATTTCTTATTCCAATTCGTCGTTTGCTAATGGCTTAATATCATATATTGCTGAGACGCTTTTGTCCGTTTTACAAGCATGTGGACTGATCTCTACGTCTCATACATTACATTTCAGAACCGTCGATATTATACCGATTAACAACTGATTATAAAAAAAAGCCACAAAACCGACTAACGCTGACTTTAGAAAGTCAGAATTTAAGGACTATTGAAAATTTGAATGTTCACTGAAAATGCGAATATAATGTGGATTTCGTATTTCAATATTTGATATATTGTTTGTTAATGTGTATTTTCTATAAGCTATGTTTTATAATGTTTTTCCGACAAATGTTTCTAAATTTACTGAGGTTAGCAAAAATTATATTCATTTTTTAGTTGTTAATTTCCAATTTATTATGCTATAGCAATTTCGATTCGCTACTTTATGTATCTGCGAGTTTCTTGTCTCAAATATGATTTTCATTTTAAAGAATCTCGAAATAATCGCACTTTGGATGTACATTCATTCAAAGGTTAAACTAGAGACAACTTTTTGTAATCCAAAATGATCACAAGATCGCATATAAGAAGCTTTCCATTATGCGTGAGCACTACTAATCTTCAGAGACGGATCAGTTAACACAAGTCGCAAACTTTCATGGTCTGATAGGAATAAAGTGAACCTCCGGTAATGTTTTCGTAAGTATCCGCAGCCTAAATTGGTATTTCTCGCCGTGATGGGTAAACAATTTCCGAAAATCTGCGTATCGAGGACTTTAGTAAAAAAAAAAACATTACTTCCAGCTACCTACCGAGTTTGACAAAAACTGTAATTAAGACTACATGTACCTTGCAGAAGTTATAATCAGCATGAAAATTATCCATCGAATCCCGTTATTAATAAGCGTAACATGAAGTGAAATGCGGCCATATGGTTCTCAGCGACGATTCGTTCAAGCATCGCCGTCTTTTGTGAAAACTAGCTTATGACAAAAATAATTAGCAATAACACGGAAGTGATATCCATCTAGGAACTTTTACATTTCATTATAAATGTAAAAGGAGTCGCCTGAAAATCTGCCTTAGTTTGAACTTTAAAGCAAAAAATGTTTTTTTTTTTATTGTCCTTTTTCTCTTTCTTTTAAGTAGATCAACTCTGATACGATACATATGTTGTATACCCTATACACTTTAAAGTATCTCTGAAATCGAATTCCAGTTTCTTCGATTTTTTGTTTAATTTTATTTCTTAATGTATAAAACTTCCTTTCTTTTTTTGCTCTTCGCTTACATTTCCTTCTTATTTTTTAAAACAAAATGCTATGCTGAAATAGACAGTTTTGTGCAAAAAGTCATCCATATCTCGTAGAAAAAAAATAGAATCGAAAAAAGAGTAAAGTGTAGGCCGGCGTGTTATAGCCTCCTAGCGATCCTAGGTGGTACTCTGTAGAGTTGTCGCTTCTTGCAACGCGCATGCCCAACCAATCCTTTTATAGTTTCTTGGGGATTATCAAACGAGAAAACTATAGTATTAACTATGATTTCTACACATTTTTTTCTGGTAAAGCTTTTCCAGCGAAATAATCGATCCCCCAGGTAGCCTCGAAAACAATCATATTTTTAAAAACCTGTTCCCTCAGAAACCTGAAAAATTATCTTAATATCCTTCTAAAACTGTTGAGAACAAAATAACTATGAAATTTGGGTTCAATCTCCATAAGACCATCCCGCCTTTTCTGCCTAAATAGAACAGACACATCTATTGCACTTGGCTTAGCTATAAGGGAAAAAATACTATAACTTATTGATCCTATCCATGTTGGATTGGTTATAATACCTCTAATCTTGTTGCGCGTGTGCATATACCTGATTGACGGCCCGTAATTATAAACAGAGATTTGGCCCTCCTTGCGGTATCGAACCATTTTTTCAGAATCTTCTAAATCAGTTTCTTCCGCCTGCCTGGCACTTTCCTGCTTCTGACGAGCCTCATCGACTAATGCCTCTTGGAGATGAGCTGTCTTTTCGCTCACAACTATCTCATCGAGTAGCTGTAATAATTACGAAAATCGATAAAGGCGGCGTTATAAAAGATCTGAGTTTAATAACACATGATGTATATGAATGATGGCGGACTCGGAATCAATCACTGTTTGGGCTTGAAATAAAGTTATATCTGAGACCTGACTAAGTTCTGGCTTCACGAAGCCAGTTTTATTCAAGATATAGGCCAATAGATCATAGGCAAAAAATAACAAATTTAATGTATTCATGGTATTTTCCCATTATTGATATTAACATGTCTGATATATTGTCACCATTAAAAACTTTTCTTTCGTATTGAAGTAGGTCACTCTTAAAAGATGATGATATATTCCACTATATAAAAATTTAATAGTTTATTTTCCCATAATAAGTGTGATTGACGATCCTATGATGTGCGCCATCATCATTTTTAAGAAAGTGGACTATTTAACAAAAGGATAATTTTTTTATGGCATGAAGTCACTCTGTTTCTTGTCTTAACTGATCTGTGCCTTCCAGCATTCTTGGGAAATTTCTAGAAAAAAATTGGAATGCTTTTTTAAAAAAACTTGTTCGCAATGCATTCTAAAAGGACTGATATATACGGTTCAGAAGAGACTTAATCTACAATGAAAACAAAAGTAGAAACGAAACAAAGAAGTAGAAAAGTTCACAGATATTTATATTCAAATCATATTAGGATTACCAGGATGTGTTTATTATTTAAATATGATGGCATCATAATGCTGCTTGTTTGCAATTGCTAAATCTACTGCAAATGGACCATAAGTAGAACATGCTGTATGCTTGAAAAGCCAAGCGTTCTAAGCTAAAGATCACTAGGTGTGAACTAACCCAAATAAGGTGTACCACAGTATTTGCTATAATGGGCGGAAATGTTACCTGCTATTGCTGCTGATTGTATATAAAACATTTTAACGACACAAACGCAAGCATAGCTAAATAATGGCAACAGCTCAGGAAAAAGTCAGGGAAATTCGCACTATTTATATTTGCCAAAATCTCGACCAAGCTTACTGAAAAGTAATGGAGTTGACAAGAAGAATGTATAGAGTGGCGGAGGAAATTCGAAATGCTTAAAATTTGCGATACCTTGAAGCATCGCTTCAAACGGCTGCCTCCTAGATGGAAATGAAGTGTTTCTATGTCCAATTCACAGGTACTTGAGTAGTAAGCAAGTGTGCTTTCAGTGCTAGGACGAGAAAGAGAACTGTAGCGGCTGTACCTAAGCGAGTTTCTCATGTCCACGTTTAAACGGCGCGTTTAAATAAAACTTTTATTTAAACGGCGCAGACCACGACAACTTGAAGGGAAGTGATGAGTTAGTTCGTAAAAGTATTTCAAAATGCAGGTTAAACTAGATGTTAGCCCTAGACAGCCTAATATCTGGATTTTTCTTCTTTACGTCGGCGTGTATCCGTTACATCGATTACGGAAGGCGTTTATTGATTTTATTGTTTAATTGAAACCCATTTTTTGCTCGTAGACTACAGATGGCGATTCAATAGCATAACAAGCGTTTACGGATGATTAATTTTTTCTTTCGATAACTAGCAAATTCATCCGTATTTAGAATATCCAGCTTATAGAAATGGCTTTTAGACCACGTTTTTTCATGGGTTGAGCTCCCGCACGGACATCGGTCGAATGCCGTGACTAGAATGAAGAAAAATTACGTTCTCTATTCAGTACGAAATTGGAAGTGCTGTTTATGTTTAGTCAAAATAAAACAAACATTGTGAAACCAAGATTATAGAGTAGATAAAAGCTTGGTATTAGGGGTTTCATAGTATATTGCCAGCTTGAGGTTTAAGTCACTCGTAACTGAAACCTCCTTTTTAATGTAAACTATACTTATTCAATAACCGTAAATTGCTTGAGTAACTAAGCCAAAACCTGAGTGTTGTAACTTATATTTTTAAAATTTTCTTTTTAACGCTTTTCTTCTATTAAAAATAATTAATCGTTCATGTATGGAACTGAACAGTCATCACACCGCCCTGATCGGATCTAAAAGAGCAATAAAACTCTTCAATGAATTTGATAGTCATTAATCCAATAGCTAAAACCATATTTGAGCCTTTTTTTTTGTGGTATATACGGTCTCTGAGCTCGGCTAATGATCCATGGTTCATAAGGTAACGCATTAGATTTGTTATCTATAATTTATTTTCATTTTCCGGATGTATCAATAATAACTAGCTTTCGACAGCATCGGAGTAACAAGTTATAATATAGTAGTGTGTTTACTGGCAATACAATAGTTAAACGGATTATCTATGGTTGCCGCCTACCTGCCTTATCTCGAAGTTCAAAGAGACTGAAATGATCAAGCTTCTATATGATGCACGAATATGATAACGTGTTAAAGCTGTTATCCAGTTTCAATTACTTGACTCTGGAATTACATAGCCGTTTTATATGTTGTGGAGTGCTGTTAACAAAAACATATAAAATTGGATGTCCTAGGAGTATTCAAGTTTCAGGCGAACAGCTTACTTCGAGTGCTCATTGTATATTTTGTTCGATAATATTAGGTCATTCTCTAGTCTATGAAAAGTCTATGAAATCTCGAAAAACAATTTCTACATCATGCTGAAATATGAATAATTTTCTTATTAAGAAATTGTCTAAATTTTGGGAAGGATTGTAATTTGTGGGAGGACATAATAATTAATAGAGCGCCTCCAGTCGCTGCCACCGCGGTTGTGGTGTAAGATCAAGCACTGTTGTGTAATAAGAATGGGTTTTCTTTGTCCATTAAACTTGGCTGTTAATCAAAACTCGCGAAGCTGTAGAAAAGAACACCTGCATCAGGTCATCAAACAGACACCATAAGGATACATCTGTTTTAAAGTGGAGTCCCGCCGCTTCAGTTGCATCCACTTACTGATGTGACCGTTTGCAATTGCCGTAGAGTATCCATTTTTTTATCATAACTGCAAAAAAATCAATACAGTGGGTTGTTGAACAGCGTGAGAACAAGGAGACGAAGCGTCTATGTGCCTGTTTCTTCGTTCAAAACGTGCGGCATCCACGTATTCAATAGCTACTTCTACATACACCAAACCGAAGAGGTAACACTCGTGCATTTTGAAATGAGTCGGCTTCGACCACAACTTCAAACTTTCGTTATTTACCCTCAGAGGGGTCTTCCACGGGATTCATCTTTAGGTTCAAATTTCCAGATCGCGGTGTTTCTAGTGGTAGAATTTTCACCGAATATAACATACATGCGGCGAACTGTTCCCGCCGCTGCAGTTCCGTGACGGAACTTATATTCGCTAAAATCCCAATTGATGATATTCAAATGAACGGTCTCAGATTTTAAAGGGTAAAAGAGCGGTTTTCAAACGCATTTCGAACACATAAAAAAGTCTTATGAAATGTCGCATCATTATGAAACAGCATTGTCTTGAATTATGAGATTAAGGTTTGTCATGTTAGTATGCATATATGAAAAGTAAGAATTGTTCTTCATGTAACAAGACACGCAGCGCTTTACTCGAATTGTAGCAACAAATTTACCTATCATATACTCGTTCATGTACCTATTAACCAATTAATTAATTTCGTTTCGCCACATATATTTAGCTTTGGTGCTTAAAAATTCGTCCAGCCAATATTTGCGTCCTACGGTTCGGCACTATCGTCGAGAAGGATGAGTTTGATTCGCCTATCGGGTTTTTTTTTGTTACACAGCCCGTTCAATAAATGCCAACTAAACCACATATAAGTCTTTCCTGATCGCCTTATTACCTTTAACATTTCCCAGCCTATTATGCTTTTTCGATCCCATCAAACGCAAATCATGATCTTTTTTGGATGGTGATCTGGCTTAACTCTGGCTTTAAATATATCTTCTGGAACTGCCCACTCCTCTCGCTGCTTTATATCGACGTGAAATCTTACTTTTCGCGACCCGTTGCAATTCTATGCAAAAACTCTACGCTTGCGTATCAACCGGTGCCGGCTGAAACGTTAAGGGTCAATGAAGAGTGGTGTTTTCTTATGCGCTTCACCTAGGCTACCGCGCTTCTGAACTTCTAAAACAATTTCATACATTTAAAATAACTTATAGTAGGCTCAGGCTCGCAACAAATTTTCTCGGCTAGCTGCTGTACGTTTGCCATCCAAAACCCTCATCGACTTTGATGTCCAACCGAAGTGAGGTACATCCTCCAGATTAAAGATCCCGTATTTAGACAAAGCAAACCCTCTCGAAAGATCCTCTCAGTCATGGAGTCGTTCCTGTACGCGGCACACGTATTACGGAATGTTTCCGCTGCTTTTCAACCTCCGTAGATAGCAAAATAAAGTAAATATCAAAATGCACTTTTTTTTTCATGGAGCCTGTCTCTGAAGTTTGAACTAGTTGAAACTCCTCTGACTGTGTAATAAAAGCACGAATGACTTGTAAGGAAGAGACCAGTCTCAAACGGAATATAGAGGAAAACACACAGTAGAAAGATAAACGGGAGAGGAAAGATTAGAAAAAAGCCCTTCCTTATCTCCTAATTTTTAATTCAAAGTTTCGGCCTTCACGTCCGGTACTGCCGTCAAACACTGCTTCAGACGTTTGTCTCGCAGCACGAAACGAAATATGGCTAAGCCCGAGTTAGAATCTAGAGGATTCTGAAACGAGGTATTTAAATTCGGATAAAGTTTGTCGGACTGTTTGCTGCGGTAAACATTTGTTCATCCACCATATTTAGCACTAGAAGAAACCCATCCCTTCCTAAAATAAAACAATGAACCTATCGAGGAAACCAGTGCATGGTTTTTGCAGTTTAAGCGAAAATCAACTGTAATGCAGTATATTCACAACACAACGGGACAAACCCCCGTTAAAATTAAAAGATTCCTTTTTGTTCGAAATTGACTGTTAATATTCTCGCTAGTTTTTATGCTTCTTCTGAAAAAGATAACAAAGATTTTCGTGAGGCAAACTGGAAGTCCCTCAATACAGTTTGGATTTAAAGGGCTTAAAAATGTATCAGAAAGGCTCAAAAAGTCAATTTTGATATAATTCGATTTTTTTAATATAGAAACTACTGATTGTTTTAAAAGTCAAAATATATATTGCCAACCCAGTTGTCTAAATAAGCTCAAAGGTTAGTTTGTTTGAGACCTCTTGGATTTTTTTTATCTTTTTGAATATTTTCGCGGGTTTAAGCAGCTGCATTTTTGAAATTTTGGCCAGCTATCAGTCCAAAACTTAATTCCACTAAAATTTTCCGTATGTAATGTATTCTTATATAACATTAACGTTCAGGGTAGTCAATATCGTGCGACGCACCATCACTATCATGAAGTTATTTGCGGATTATGAAGAAATATTTTTAAAATAACTAGTGAGTGGATTAGGTCTCAAATTGAAACAATAACCATTATGAGTGGTTGATATATTGAGTAAAAATGATCATCGGGAATGACACTTCTAGCACATGCTAAAATTTTTTTTTGTTAATACACATTTTCATAAGCAACTTCGGTCCGCCTTCAGATTCCTTACCTTATTGAGTTGTGTAAAAAGGAGTGACGGTATTTCTCTCTAAATAACTTAAAAGTCATATATATCTAATAATATAAATTGCGTCGGCGTTGGCATTACTTGTAGGCTAAAGTTTGAGAGTAGTAGACGTACTAAGTATTTTTGAATTGTCTTCGTTAAGCCATAAGATAAAGCGCCCTAAATATGAATGATAATATAGAGGAAATAATAAAAGTTTCTGTAAAAATCTCTATATTTTACAATCCTATTGGGTCAAGGCACAAATGCGGTCCAGACCCATAAACGATGTGTTGTTTCTGCTCCAGATACATAAACGGAAGAAACGGTGTAAAGATAGTTCTGTCGCTTTCGTTCTGGAAATTTCGGTGTCGAAACGTTTTCTTAGTGGTAGGCCAATTACAAAAAAGGTTGATGAGCTTATTGCAAAAGCTGAACCAGACCGACATCTATAATTGGTCATGACATCGTCAAAGAACTAAACATCCATCACCAAACAGCTTAAAACTTTTTGGGAAAAACTAGTTACGAAAAGAAGCTTAATGTTTGGGTGGCACACAAACTGGTGCTAAAGCATTTACTCGATTATATTTACATCTAGCTCTATATATACCCAACAAAATGGGACCGACCCTAGACGGTTTATCTTAAGTGGTGAAAAATTGATCATATACAGAATATGCAAAAAAATGTGCTCCACTATTTGTAAAAGCGCGAACTGACGTCAAAGCATGTAATGTTTGTCGGTATTGGAGAGGAACGTCTATTGTGAGCTCTGCCGCAGAACAAAACAATCGGTTCCAGCCTTTGCTGTCAACATATAACAAGATTACAACAAGCCATTGAAAATAGAGACTGGAAAGAGTGAGTAGAAGGGACGCCATCCTCCATAAGGATAATGCATGACCGCATACATTTACAGCTTCTCGCCAAAAATTAAGAAAACCTGGGTGGTAGATTTTAATTCATCTGAATCTCGCACCGTCAGACTACTATCCGCTCTAGTCTCTCCACATCTGCTTTAATGATGTTAACTTTGCTTCAATGCAGATATGCAAAAGTCACTCGTCACATATCCTCATCCAGAGCCATAGAAGTTATATGGTTATGTGACTATGGTATTACCAGAAAAATAGCAGGAAAGCATCGATCAAAATGGCGCGTGTTTAGTTTAGTAGTATCAATTGAAAATTTAAAAAGATATTTATTTAAACTTCGACTTCAAAAACATCGATACTTTTTTGACTACTTAAAATATATAAACAATATATGAAAGAGAGAAAGGCTGTGTGAAACGGGGGTTATACAAGCGGTTCCGTTTTTTAACCAAGGAACGTCAATTTGGAACTCTAATACAATTTTTTAGGTTTCAAGAAGTTCTAAAAGTGCACGAATCAGAAATTTTATGCAGATTTTTGTTTGAGCAATTAAGAAATGCTGAGATTATATAAGACAGTTTACATTTCAATAAACTCTACTGAATAATAATATAAACAAAATAACCATCTCCACAGTTTCCCCTGCTCCAAAGTAACATTTTCAATGCCAAACTGAAAGCCAGCTACGTTTCATAGAAATCATTAGTTTGAGTAAGATTACATGATCACTTTGGGGCTGTATGGGCCGGTATCATTTCGAGTTGTTATAAAACAAAATGTCGTCAGTTGTTTATTATACAGGAAAACTAAAAGAGTCAGGATCACCTCTGAATATGAATCGTCGTTGTAAGCGCGTATATATGTCCCAATAAACCAATATATGTGCAACTTTTCTCGGGTCTGAGACTCACGCCAGCCTAAGTGCTATTAAATTGGCTTTAGAGAACGGCCTATCATTACACTTCCACTATACTGCTCGAACGACCCCTAGACGTGACAGTCTTTAGCGTAATCGAGACTTGATTCGTGCAACTCAACAGAACTTTATTATTATTTACGGTAAAAGGATCACAATTTGTGATAAAGCTCGATTGAAAAAATACGTACAAAAAGTCATTTACTATAGTAATATTAGAGGCATAAAGTGTTATTAGAGAGTTTCAGAAGTGAGGTATTCTTGCGCTAAATGAAAACGTATTCACAAATGATGATTTTTCTCCTTTAATAGCATAGGCTGGTAACCAGCCGGAGCGTCGGGCCATTATGGAGAGTCATTCTAGCAGATAACCGTTCGTCCTTCAGCAGCTTCGTTGCCGATTGTCACCCTACTGCAAAGAGCAAAAGGCGGATATTCTCATAGGACAGTATTAGTGGCTTCGTTTTTGATGCGCTGGTCATCTCAGCTGTTTGACTGAATCAACTGCATTCAACTGTGCCCTCCAAATAAATGTGCTGTTCATGTGTATATCAAGATTTGTCTCTTCTCAACAAAAACAAATATTTAGGATACATTTAACTAAAGCGGTATCTAATCGCTCCAATCACACACACTTATTGGCTTCTTTGCACATAATCAAAGAGGCTAAACGTCCGCGTCCAAACCGGCGACAACACAGAGCACGACCTGACGCCGCTACAAGCGGCTGAATAAAGGTGACAAGCCTCTGTCGGGAATTGTCCCTAGAAAATCGAGCATGGATAACCAATGTTTAAGCGAAAAACGATATTGTGAAGGACGAGGCCGTTGGCTTGAGACTGACAACATATCGGCTATTTGTTACGGTTTTTATACCGCAACTGCTTCGGAACTAATAACCATCTATTTACTTTCACGGCCATTACAATACAGAATATATATGACAGTATATGATAAAAAGCCCTCTCTAATTTTAACGTGGAATCGTCCTGGAATAGAAAACAAAAGCCAAGGTTCTGTGCGTAATTGTGTTCCAGCGTTAGCTTGGCCCAGAGGGCTTAATTCGTATCATACAGAGAACCAAATGTCATGTATAAAGTGGTCCGTCTTATGTAACTTTGTGACTTTAACACTTTATAAATGCAGTACTTTGGATTATAGATTTTTCATTACTAGATCTCGCAGCGGCTTAATAAGCTCAGTTGACTTGAAAACATTGTTTCAAGCTGATTGTTTCCAGCGTGTTCTGGCAATTTGGTTAATCTTTATAAAATCAAAGGTTGTTTGCGTTTCTTTCTGTCCACAGAAAGATTTGCATTATATTAAGATAAAGCTCGCCATTGACTGTTTGCAAGATCTGCTATCGTTTCGAAGTCACGTTCGAGGAAAATGAGCCTAGTGATACCTTTGCTTTACAAGTCATATCATACAGTGGCTTTTGCTGAGAGAAGTTGTTGCTAAACACCCACTATTGAATTTTGCGAGCCTCAGATGCGACAATTATTTACCTAGACATGCAGTTGAAAATTAGCTTCATAACGGAAGATATGTTAAAAAAAAGGCGCATGCTTCGCTTTCGACATGTAATCGGCGGATAAACTATGCTTGTGATAATTCTGAGTTTCTAGTTACTAAATTAACTATACTTTATACGGAGAAAAATGCCATTTTTGCTTTAAAGCGGGTCGTAAAGTGCTCCTCGATAGGTTGAGTTGTTGGGTACGACGTCATGCTACAATCGTTGGATCAGCATCCAGATTGCTCCATATTTTACAATGTTATGATTTAGTCATCCGGTCTGTGGCATTTTTGGCCTCATTTTACTTATAAGTAAACCAGTTTTGTCGAATTTCTCGATTAATCACCTCAATATTATTCTCATCAACTAAAATTATGGTGTGTATTCTGTGCGACACTTGCAAAGTGCCTGTCTTGTACCATTACGATGTATGTTTTTACTAAAAGCAGGTACTGCTTTTGTATTCTGTATATATTGTCCTAACAGCAAAACGCAACTGTGTTTATCCCTGGACAGACTGCTAGCCTTCACTTGTTTATATATAAAAGCGAGAAGGACGAAAAAAATTCAAACTTTTAGCTTGTCATGTACTACCAGTTCTCAAGGTGGTTTAGGTTGTTAGATACACATACCAAATGGCTTAAGTACACGGAAACATTTTCTTAACTAGTTTTCACCATACAACGTTCGGATAAGTGTATTAGTTTCTTAAATGTTTGTTATTAGCTTTTTACCTATTATTTACGACTCTATTACTATATAGATTAGAATAACGTTCATACAGATCCGTGTAGGTAGCTGGATGAGTGTGATTACTCTACGTACGGAAAGTCAAAACGATACTAGCCGTCGCCAAGATTGAAGATTAAGCTTGAAGATACAATGAAAAAATTTCTTAAGTAACCACATAAGGCTTCTCTGAAATTCGAAAAGAAATACTTCAAGGAGCCGCTGAGTCGTTTTCGGTTCGTAGGCGCGCTCATAAAATATCAGGTGAACATAGCTTTGTGGAACATACTATATCTATAACTCAGAATTTCTGAATTTGGTAATCGTTTACAAGGCAAAGACACAGAAAAAGGTCAGCAAGTTATACTTTTAGCTTAACAAATTGGGGGGCTCACATCTTCGGGAGCTTTTCTCTCGAGATTATATCGAAGCGTGGATTATCAACAGCTTTGGACTCTGAGGGGAAGGAGACAGCTGTAGAAAAATTATGAATAAACAATAGATAAGTTTTGTTTGCTAAAACCAGAAGTCGTACGGTGCTACCTTCAAAATCATAAAACTAGACAAAAATAGATTCGTAACTAGATCAATTCAATCAGAGTTTGAATTATGCTAATTCAATCCTACGTAAATCTACAAATATCATGCTACTCTAGCTGATTTAACTTACACGAAAGAAGAATTCTTCAATAGCTGTTGAGCTGGTCCCATATGCTGGTCTACTACATTCGAAACATCGTTGAAAAGATTTGCCTATGTCTGCCTACATTATTTTTTTATTCGTTCATACTCACTTGCTGATGTCACGTTAACTTAGCGCTCAATACCCCCATTTCAAGAACCATATTTAATAGTAGTTACGGCCTCAAGTAACACGATGGCTAAGAATATTATCAGGACCATATGAATGATAATAGTAATCCCGCAGTTTTCACCGGGAACAGCTTTGATGAATGACAGAGATACGACACGCTAATGTTCTTTTTTGGACTATAAAGGCTCTCTCTGTGTTAGGAGCTACGGATATTTAATCTGCGGCGTAGAATCAGCGTTGTTCACGAGCTGGCACAGAAATCTGTCTTTCTTATTGAAGATCTAACTGTTTATTATCAGTAACGAAATCAGCAGCGGCAGTACCAATGTGGCGGTAGTATCAGTCGGCGCTAACATCAGCGTATTGATTATTAAAGAAGAAATGTGTTAAGCGTGCTGATGTACAATTTCCGATGCATATGATAGATAAGATAACATACGCCGATTTCTGGGAGAAATCGCGTTGAGAAGTATGTTACAGAATACTAGCGAAAATAATACTTTTTGCAAAAAATATTATATGCAAGAATGAAATGAATTAGAACAGTTTGAAGATGTTCTACCATTTGAGTACTAGATTGGAACACGAGCATTTGTTATTTATTTTCAATATTTCATTACCCTTTCACCTCTCCGCTGTCAGTTTACTTCCTTACACCATTTAAACGTGTTCTTTTTCTTCTATAAGTTGTAACTTCGTTATGCAGTGAATGGAATTTTAGATTGGGTTCGTGCTCCGAAAACGAAAACTACAGATAAAAATGAAGTGCATTTTTGACACCTACCCTATTTCGCCTTTTACCGCAGTTAAACATCTGCTAAAGCAACGGAGATATATATGTCGTATGTAGCGAGGACTCTATAACTGAGAGGACTGCTCAACACTGGTTTGCAAAGTTTAACAATGGCATCTTAAAACTGAAGGATACTCCTGATAGCCATCCGAGATCGATGAGGATCAATTGAAAGTACGTTTGAAGGAGTACAGCCGCCAAACAATTCTTGAATCAAGCCAGAAAGTAAATTGCAGCCATCTAGTTATCGAGAAGCATTTTAGGTTCACCGCATTCAGTTAAAAAATGGGAGCTCAGGTATGCCATAAATTGAATGAACATTACAAAGGAACACAACTTCTCATTATTTCTCAATATCTAGCCTGCCTAGCCACATAATAGACTTGTCGCTAGCGTAAAGACGTGATATCTTCACGTTGTGCTAAAGCAGAGAAGATGAGCTCAAGCCCGGATCTCCATCCTAGGTAGACAATTATATCAGTTTAAAGAGGTTGGAAGGATTTTACACGCTAAAAAATACTTCTAAAAATTAAAACGGTTAACACGGATCCGTATATGGCCCAGTTCCACGGACCGGAAGAGGCTATCCAACAGAAAAATCCGACAGACAATGCAAAGTCATGACAATGCAAAGCCGCACAAAACAAGGATTGAGATGGCCACCCTGCAAGAGCTTGGGTGGACGGTTTTTTTACACTTACCATATTCTCCAGATCTCGCACTAGCAGACTATCATTTTCTTCAATCAATGGTAAATGAAATTAGTAACCGCATATTGGAGAACAAAAAGAGTCTTTAAACCTGGCTCGACAAGTGTGTTAACATCAGATCTAAGAGTTTCTGGCGAGAAAGAACATTTAAATTGATAGACAGACAAAAGAAGGTCAAAGAGAGTGACGGCGAATACTCAATAAATTAAGTTGTTGTTAGAATTCTGGTGAAACGTCGTTTTTCACACGAAGAACCGTACGTCGTCGTTTAGGTTCGACTCCGGGCGTCAGCACACTTCGTTTCGCAGTTTAACGCATGGAAAGGATCTAAATCTTTCCTCTACATCCTGATCTTTGGGCAAGTTTCACTGATAGTTGCTAATAAAAATACTGATTGTATTCTAAAAAATAAAATCGGGCAGACCAGGCTCAGTTTCGGGACAGTGAAATTACTCGAGAAATATAACGCATTAGGTGTAACTAGTCTTGAATCATCTATTAAAGCTCAAAATGCTTTTAATTAAAGAATTTTTTTTTGGGAAATAGCCGTATCATATGTACATATTCTATTCAACAAAAATACTGATGACAGCTTTGGTTACCAGTGTAGTTACATAAACTCCTATGTTAACTGTCTTATTGCTATTTTGGTACAGACACTTCGGTATAGTCGCTCTCTAAGATGTTATAGACATTTACCTGTTGAAAAAATGCTTCATCAAGGTCAGACGGATCCAGCTGGCTTTGGACGCCGAGAGTCAGCACAAAAAGCAATATTGTGATGCCCATGCAATGCAACAGAGATCTCGCCATAGTTGATTAATCACCGATCACCAATACCGAACCCTCACGTCAACTAAAACACTTAACCAAGACAAATAATTTATTTTAAATATGCCTTAATCAAGTTTAGACTACAATAGAGTATGCATAATGTCGGATGCTGGGAAGACCTATTTGCTGCCAGCATAAAACAATGCCTTCGCATGGTGTTTCTCATGCATTTATTGCAAATACACGCGTACCTGCTACCCAGTATATATATATATTATATATATATACTGGGTAGCAGGTTAGCTATTACCTATTATAATACAAAGAAACCTTCTAAATGTTCCAGGAATTGTCTGCTGGCGATGGTGCAGCAGCAGCAGTCGCCATAAATACGATGTTGCCAAACTCTATCATCTCAGACCCAGATTTCCTTTATTTATTCATTCAGGGAGTAACTAGACCATATTTGCGAAAGTGGTCCCCATTTTGTAACTTAAAAAACTTTTATTAAATTAAAGTAAAAAGATGTTCACTTCATTTTATCGATGGGCGGTAGGCAGGAAATACCTCAGGCTTACAGCTGCCCGTTAGTTTCCAACACGTAACATTGAAACTCTAAGAGGTATAGAGTGAAGTTTAAAATCAAAGGAAACAGCATCATCAGCCTAGATTAATACTACTTTCCTTCATAATATGTGCACTCCATCGGCGTGCGAACAGACTCAATCAAGCTCCACCTTTTGTCGTAAAAGCAATAGGACTGAGACCTCTGTGGTAAAAGAATTTATAAATGACAAATTTTCTGTACTAATTTGTCCCAATTTTATGAGATATGATCAATCAAAAATAAGTAATAGTAAGAATAAGCTAGTAATCTCCGTTTCAACCCGTCATGCAACATATTTTGCACGAAAGACGAACCGTTTGGTTAAATATATTACCCCTTAACAGAATCCAAGTTAGTTTTCTGTAAATGAAATGTCAAGATTTCTAGCCAGCTTATCAGTAACGCTCCACGTCTAATAAGTCAGATGCTAAGAAATCGTACAGATGCTACTAGCTTAATTAGAGCTATTTTGGAGCAGAAGTTGAAAGCATCGCCCTATCAAAAACCACAAACGCAAGCCGAATATTTAATCTTTTGATGGACTTTTTTTAAAGGGACCTCGATAATGGTGCAATGGTAACGATTCTACTTATTAGCCTTAGGGGTATGTGTGGGGTGTATCTTAAGCATCAGGAAGAGATATGCAATACTGAGTAATGACGGTTTCGTGTATTTAAAACATGTAAATGATAGTTCTTGCTTAGTAAGAACAAAAGGCGTTGCGGTAGTTTACCACCTCGCAGGATACTTTAGGATTAGACACCTTTTTGCCACTAGACATTGTCGTCAAAATCATTTAAAGATATTTAATTATCACTGTTATGCGTAAATTATCCTTGACATACAGTAAATAGAAACATGTAGGCCAAAAACGAAACAAAACGTACTTGCATGTTTTGTTCTGTCCATATGTTGCATAATGTATAGCCCGCCCTGGTACTTCCGTTCTCTATAGGCTTTAGAGAACCCAAACCCTAGTGACAATCGGTATAGCGTTTACATATGAATTAGCCGAATAAGCCTACATAGTTTAAAATAACTTACCTATGTCAATGTGCTGTTTGATGGTATGCCGTGTTCAGGTCCGTTAGAATATTTGCGAGTGCGGCTCGACCTGCTTTAGAATGGTCACCGGACGAGATCCAAGATGGAGGGAAGCAGAAAAGCAGCAGGCCAGGCTCTCCCGAAAGGGAGCACAACCAATGTGCCGTGTTGGGCACGACAAGATAAGGGCCCTATGATGACGTCAACAACATTCGGGACTCGTAAGGAGCGCGAGCGCGGCAAACTGGTGATGGCGCTGAATTTTCGAATTGTATCGAATTGCAGCAGCGGTATTTTATTACGCATATTGTTCGCTTGCGCCGGAGATTGATAAAGTAAACAGCTTTTATCTGACTCGATGACTACAATGAAGATGTATGATTAATGTCACAAAGTAAAATTGCTACATCTATTTTAACGTTAGGATATTTCCGCAAGGATAACTAACGGCGTGGTTATGTGAAGGCAACCAGGTCTATGCCACGCATGTTCAGAATACGTTTCATTTATTCAAATAATTATTCCCTAACATAACTACGAATCGAGTGGACGTTTGCCACCGGTTACACAAGCCATCCCTTCAAGGCTATTATTAACTTCATTCAATCATTTTAATAGTACCGGCAGTCTGTAGAACATATTACAGCCCAACGTATTTACTAAGCGTCTATGATACGTATTAAGATGATATATACATGAGGAGTGATTGATATCGTCAGAATGACCTATGTATTATGGCTAATGTACAAGCCAAGTGATTGTATATGGTTAGTAATCTAACATGATATTTTAATATGCTGAAGAACGTTGAAATATTGACGCAAAAGTTAGGAAAGGTAAGGAGAGCAGTTTGAAAAGTATACTTACAGCGCAAGCAGAATTAAGATAAGTGTACTTGCTCCTAACTGATTGCATCTGCTTTTTCTAATTAGATATGTAAACGTACTGCTTTTCAGCCTTATGCCTGTTTTAATTTTACCCTCTATATGGAATTACTGGCAAAGGCTTCAGCTTGGCGCGGCAGTGCACTGGTCAAGATCATATCCATGCGACTCACCACGTTTACAGAGAAGAGCACTGAACGCTCGTTGGTTGCTTACAACTCCAAAGACAATATCGGTTTTTGCGTTAAAAATTAGATCGTTTTAATTGTTATAGTTGGAGAAGTGCTTCAGAACTCGTCTGGTCAGAGACTAAAATCAAAACGGTACCTCATAGTTCCGGAGCAAAGTGTCTTAAAGTCTTAAACTTTTATTTAAAAATCTGTCATTGACAAGGAAACGTCTACAGAGTAAAATTATGATGCGAAAGAATGCAGTGACGTAATGAGGAAAACTTTGATATAGGCAATCTGCCTTGCCAGTCATTGTTGAAATGAAACAACTTGGGTTTCCCTGAAAAACTGCTGCAAGTTTTTCAGTGGCAGGCGATGCTTTAGAGCGAGCTCCTGCATCTAGGACACTGCTTGGCTATGCATTTTCGTATGTTGCACTTTTAGCGCTTGTCCAGAATTAGCTTTTACTGAAGTGTAATGGTTGATTGGCGGATTTCGGGAGCATAAAATACGGCCAGCCTTCATCGTTATATGTAGTTCGCGGAAAATACCGTATGACAAACAAATCAACGTTTGTTGCTGGAAAGTCGCTCTGAATGGCGCGTGCCAAACTATTTTCATAATCATAACACTGAATAAATCTATATGATAAATAATTAATGCTGCCTCAACGGTACCATTATCTAGTAAATTTCACATGTATACCACTCTAATTAACAATTATAGTAATGCTTACTATTTGGTTCTTATTTTAAACCACTATGTGATTTTGTTGTTACTTTTTAAATTACCGGGACCTGCTGATTCGAAGCTGGTTATTTTCCTGATACGACGTACATACAGAAAATAGGCCGATGCGGTTGACCTGATTCTTTTCGAGTTAGATAATATTTCCTTCGTATTCCACAGCGGTTTCTCGTATTCGCTTTTCTTCACCCCAATCTGTAAATTCGTCGTTGTAGTTTGGCAAACTTCAAGTGTGGTTTGGCGTTAAGATTATTCATCTTCATTCACCAGAAATTCATACAGATGGGTTCTAGGTTAGACTGATTCCGTGTTACCAACGAATCCTGAGTTTTCCAGTTTTTGTCGCCTTACTCCTCATAGCATGAAAAGCTTGTTTAGTAAACAATCCAAGCTCAAGTTGAGCAACGATGCTTGGAATTTCATTTTTATCCATTTAATGTAGGCTTACCACTCGCTGTTGTTCGACACCGACTTCGTTGTTTATAACCTCAACATTTTTTTCCGAAAATTCGAATATTCAACATTTTAGGAAATCTCCCTTCTCGATGGGCTTTGTTTCTAGATTTTCTGCGTTAACTTCTAATTCCTTATCTACCTTTCTTAGTTATTTGCCAATTATCAACCAACCCAGGAATGCTTTGATTTAGCTGTATTCTGATTTTATTGTGTTAGAGTTGACAAGAGTTCATTGTTTCGATCAATGTCGCCTCGTTGTTGTAAAATTAATGGGAAAGAGGCTTAAGTTGTCATACGCGTTACCGGTTTTTCTTTAGCTGGTGTTTCTGTGCACTTTTACGTGACTGTTTCAATGACCGAGGGTGCTTCTATTATAGTTCGAAAGTGTTATATTGTTCCAATATGACACGTGCAAATTGTACAGGTGGCGAGCCTGTACTTTTCATTTTTGTTTCACATTTGTAGTGCTTTAAATCGGGAGTACAATTATTTTGTGGACTATAATCGATCTAACTGATTTCCATTACTCCAGATGGTCGCCCGCCCTGGTCGAATTAACTCTTTGCAAAGTGACATAAAAAAATTTAGGCTTGTAAACACGACCATGGAAGAAGAAGGCGTAATCATCGCGTGATTCCACCGACAGCATGCCGCTGATATTTTCCCGCGTCGTACGTTTATTGTGCCTACTGACCCATTTCGTTTCCTCATGTGCCTCGCGAGAAGCACGCAGAAGAGTGTTCTGAAAATATCCCAAGTAATTCAAAGCCATATTTTAGAAACTGGCTTTGCTCCATGGAAATATGGAACCTTGAGCATCGTAACTCTCCTCAGTTTTAGAGCAGTGTAAATATATACAAATGCAGTGCAAATGTTGAAAAGCCACCGACTGATGAAATGTTTAACTAAACGTTTGCAACAAGATCATAATTAAGTTAACAACTGATTACAACATAAATGTAGTTGTTCTACGCGGTCATACACTAGTTGTAAGGCAGAAACGACTGTACTTGACGGAAGTTACCTAACAAGTTAGGTTCTGAAAAGTGTTTTACATGGCTAAACCAAAATATTTAGAGTTTTACGTCCGGTATTGCCGTTAAACATTGTTCAATCCACCAGTACGAAGCAAGTTCCTAGCGAAATCTAGAACTTTTCACATGCCTTCAAGTTGAGTATGCATAATCAAAATTAGCAATTCTAGAAGCATTTGAGATAGAAAGGATACCGAAAGAAATTCTGTTCGTGTAATTCTATATATATATATACTTTCACAAATCACGTATGCATCAATTTAATTCAGTAGTTGTTCTCTTATTATTTATTTAACGGAGCTTAATTGATACTCGTCATGAAAGTACCCTCTATCACTTTAAGCGACTACTAGCTAGGACTCTGATCTCAAAACGATTTCTAGATGCATTTTTTAACCATAAAAACCAATCGTGTCTAGATTCATTTGTATCATATATCAGCATGAAATTCGACCTTTTTCAGTTCTTTAAATATAGTTCATTTATTTTCAATAGAGGTATGCATCATTATATATAGTTTTCATTCATTTGGCGCCACTTGTTTATTCCGCTGTTGTAAAGGTATGTAGCATATGAACGTAATTTGGACATGTAAAGCTCTGAACAATTTTTCTAGTAAGGAATGTAAAAAAAACACTTTGTAAAAAACATTAGCATGTGGGAACAATATCTGATGATTATGGTGGATGATTTTTGCGCTGTGAGGTCGAGCGTCGTCGTGCAATAAATTAGTTTTGTTCAATAAGCCCGCTTGTTTATTGCATGGTTTGTTTTTTGTCTCTTTCAGTTGTTGATAACACTTCGGACTTACCAGTAAGCCAAGACTCAAAATTGTATTGAACAACTGTTTTAGATTACCTAGTAGGCACCACATGTCGCTTCAATTATATCCATTCACTCATGTTACGGGCTAAGATTATTGCAGAAGAGTCATTTTCACCATAAATTACAATTCAATGGAACAACGCATCACTGCTATAGGGTGAGAATGAGGAGAAATAAGCATTTCTATGCCTTTATTTTAAATCCACGATAAAATCATGCGGCACTCATTTGTCCATATTTATTACTTTAATAACATGACCGAAGGAAACAAGTACAGTACACATACATACACGAAATCTGAATATCAATACCCTTGAATTTTGAGATACGATTACTTCCGCTATTTCGTTCTCCACGTTCTTATAAGACCTTCCACAAAATTCATTTATGAGTCCAAAGCTTCCTCTATGAAATCCTTTACTTTAGACTAACAGCTCACTGTGCTTCTAACAGATATCTCACTGAATGCAAGGTCCAATACGCGAGCTGTCTCCGTCACCCTAGTTCCAAGGTGCAACTCATATCCGTTTAACTACATTAAACCCATATCAAACCATTTGAATTATCTGATCTTCCATGGCTTTCTACAACTCGCCTGTTAAAAGCCTGAGGAACCACAATTAAGCGCTCGGTCTCAGATTCTGAAGAATACAATTGCACTTCGAAAGAAAGAGAAGTGTAGTGAAACGTAAAACCATTATAAAATAGCTGCATTTTGAAATGTAGGTTAACTTTAGTTTAGATGCTTAACCCACATATGTCTACTCGGTGAAAGTGCTATTGAAAATTATAATACACATTTGTTGACGATGTGTTGGCCATTGTGATGCGGGTGGCAAACATACACACATCAAAAAAAGAAACTCCCAGACACTTATGTGCTGCGTACGCTCTGCTGCGCGCAAATAAAAACGTCTCTACTTGTCTTATTTTCTAACTCAACATGGTACATGAAAAATAAAACCCTGTAAACTTTCTAAGGTTATAGCTGATTAGACTCGATACAAATACTAAATGTATAGACCCGACTAATACAGATAAGATAAACTCACGGTTGAAGTGACGGAAAAGTAAAAAAAGAACTAGAAGTCTCAGATCTGTTGATGTGTAGTCCTCCTAAACTAGGAAAAGAGTAGAAAAGGGGAAAGCATGACAGAAATTTGAATGTATACTAAAAGTGCAGGTGCGAAGCATATGGACTAGCTCGTGAAAAGTGACGAGCATATTCTAAGACACCACCTATTTTAAAAGCCCGAGGAAAAGAGGAAGATCTCTTAATAGAGGAAAAATGTTAGCAATGCCAGCTGAAAGGAGGCATGTAAAGGATGCGTGGCTACGATGTCCAACGCACGTACTTTAGGGCTCCCATAGCAGTGTTCTTTCGAGGGCCACAAACTGTGAGGTATTTCTAGCTGAAGTTCGGTGAACGGAAAATATTATTTTGAAATGCTAATTATCTAACGGTATGAACCTTCTCCTCATCAGAAACCATGATATAATAGCGCACCAGGCTGAATTTTTACAGACACCAGTGGTTTAACGAAGACCGGCCTGTCACGTCTCCCGTTGTCGACTATGTATTAAAGGATCTCTCGGAACTAACTCAGTAGCAATGTTTAAAATGGCTCTAAAAATGTTGTTCAAATCTATTGTTATAAAAAGAAATGAATAATTAATTAATCACATTTTATTTATTCATCGTTGCTAGTAGAAGTCAAACAGTTTATTTTCGCTTCAACAACGCTTGATTACAAGATCAGAGTGAAAAAAAAGGACCATTAAACCATTCTTCTTCATGGTATTATAGAGCAACAAACAGCATGACATTTATGACAATTTTCCCCACATCTGAAGCACTTATACTCGTCGTCAAGCTCGTGGAAGTCGAATTGCTAGCAGAGTTTATAATAGAAACCATGCACAGCAAAGCGGGTCACCGCATGATACGACTCGAATAAGTCGACTTTTCGTTCGCATCCCCTCATCGCCATGAATAAATATCCTCATTAATCATCGTAAACCTTTGTTCTCATTTTCTTTAGTTAGTCTTAAAGGCTTCTGGAGATAAGGTGACGATGAAGATTTTAGGACAGTAGCAGCGAGTTGGCAAGGAAATACGTAAGGAAGTTACGGATCGTTATCTGTAATCTCAGTGTTCTCTTGTGGGAGGCTTTGGCGCAACTGTAAGGGCCTCTCAAGCGATGCGTGTCCCATACGTTACGATCTGAGTTATCTTAAAATTGAACAAGCTACGAAGTAGCTGCGAGGGAGAAACGATAAAATAATTCGATCGCCTATGCGACCGGAATTAGCTTCCTACATCTTTCGGAAACGTGTGCGGTAAAACCTCTGCCATTGACGGAGATAAGCAATTCTAAATACGGGAATCGACCAGTATAAGCAAAAGGTGACCCGGCGAGATATAAGGTGCCAATGGCTGCCATTCTGCTTTCCTTTCTGAACTTCATCGCCTTGGCCTTGTTCGATTTATCATCAATCCCAACCTTGCAACCGTCACATGGAGCCAGGCTAAAATGTGCTGCTCCTGAAAACCGTTTAAATCGTATGTCACTAAGCCTTCTGCATACAGAATGGTTTCTTCAGCCCTCTTATCTTATCATGGAGGCTCTTTAGCAAAATTGAAAATGATCAGTCAATCAATTCCACTTATTTACCTCAGTCAAGTGGCGCTTAAAGTGCATACATATATGCTTATAACAATTTGTCATACCTAATTTTATATGATTTATGATATTCTACATATGACGGCTTCATTAACTCTCGATGTTTCGCAAATTTTCGATGCCATTTACCACGATTTCTTGAAGGGCTAGAGTTGACGACAGGCTGAGAGGCAAACAGTGGCGTCGTCGCCAGGAGGTGGACGTACCTGTTATAGGTTGTCCGACATAACCCCAAAACTCTTTTAGGAAACTAAGGCTTCAACCGCTTTAGATGTTCCATATTCACCACTGTGAGATCATTCCAGATTGAACTCCTTCGTGAGCTTTGAGGACGAAAAGTCGCAAAGCAGTTGAAAGGGCAGAGATTTAGTAGTGAAGACGAAGCTTTTCTGCATCCTTCCGTAATATGCTATGAGAAAGCTGGCCATTATACGAACTCAGTTAGCTACCCAAGGTGGATTGACCGATCAACATACGTCAATGGTTGGCCTTAGAAATATACCGTGTCATGAGCCACAGCTCTGTCACCTCCCGTAAATTTCATTGCCTCGGTTTTAATGAGGTCGGTGATCAGTTCCAAATCTGAGGCGGTGGAATGTAACCCGGCTAGGGCCTGTTGCTTCTAAGAACAATTAGTTCCATAAGTAACTAAAATGTCTGCATTGAGGAGAACCTTTATTGTATTTCAGGGCCCATGTATCTTGTGTTGAGTACATTCACAAAAATTCCGACGTTAACGAAAATGTTTTGGAGCAAAGTCGAAAGCAGCTTTGAGGTCTACCTTCCTACGATACGAGGAAAGGTGTATCGCCGAAAGCTATTTAAAATTCGATTGGTATCTGCAAGTATGCTGTATCCATCGAATGCTCTTTCCGGATTATATGCTGCTTCTTGGGTATTGAACTCCCATTATCCAAGAACACGTTTAGTCTTCGTATAAGAAGATAAGAGGGAAATTGATAGCAGACATTTTTCTTCGCAGTCATGCGCCAGGACGTCAATTGGCTTGGGTCGCCTCTGTTTATAAAGTAAGCGTTGCATCCCGTCGATGTGGAAGAAGCACTCCGACAGGAAAATATTTGTTGAATAAAGCTCTCCAGTAGAGCGCCAGTTGCACGGCGGCCCTGAAATGTTGACTACAAACTCTGCTCGATCTCTTCTATCCTCCCATCGTTTAATTGCCAGCTTTTTCATAGCATAGTACAGAAAAATGCAGAAAAGTCATAATAGCTTCGTTTTTAATACTAAATCCCTTCCTTTTCAATTACTTTGTGACTTCTCGCCTTCAATGTCGCACCAGCTACCGCTCACAAAGAATCGTAGATTCTCAAACGTCTGAGTCACTTTCAGGATAGAAAACTTTTGGCCTGGTCTTTTAGGTTAGCCCCTTGTCGATTTGCACCATCATCGTTCGACCCCCTGAAATAAGGTGTCGCTAGATGAAAACATTTTAGCGACGTGGTCGGTGAGCACTAACGAGGCGATGGGACACGATGAAGGCTTGCCGGGGCCAAGCCATCTGTATAGCTGAGGCTCGGCTTCGTTCAAAAGTGTAGCGTCCTGCTTTTCTACGTTTTTCTTGCATTGGGTGGCATATGTCTATTAACGTTGGGGTCAGCGGCTTTGTTGCCGGGTGTAATATTGCCAGTAGCATAAAGATACCGTAAGCACGGTCGACCATCCTGGGGTGGGCCAACAAAGATTGCATGATGTCGACAAGAGGACGTGAACAAACCTCAGTATCAATCGAGCTTGCACTAGAAGGATTTTATGAGCCCGTTCTAAAAGTTTCTTCAAGTCAAATTCACGCGATAAAGTTTATCTTTCCGGACAAGCAAAGGTCTTGGAGTCTAATCTGATATGAATGTATGCCTGAAGCTGTTCCCTCCGCAGAGCGAACGATTCTTTCCGACGTATTTAATTTTATTCCAGCTCGTCTTTGTTGCGAAGATATCTATGTCAAAACTTACTGCAGAACCGATAAACTTTGGAACCTTGCCGGGGTTGACTATCCAGAAATGATGCTCAATCAGTGTGTCTCGCAGAGTAAACGTTCGGCCCCAGGTGGACTGATTTAGACGTATATTGAAATCTTTTGCCAAGATGTTGATGGTACTGGAAGTAGAGTCCAGCACGGCTTGTAAGTTCCCGACCAGCTTTTCTATGAAGGTTAAGTGCACTTCTTCTTACATGGTCGCGCATACAGCGGCACAAGCGGTATTCTGGATCGACACAATGCCGTTACAGTGTCCTCCACAATCCGTATGATAAAATCTCTAGTTTCATGGTCGCAAAACGTTAGGACTTTGCCACTGGACAACAGCGGCCCGTTTCATTCTGCGCAAAGAAGTAGAATATAGGAATAGATCCCGGTAAGTCGAATGAGCTAATTGCTCAGATTTTCGTAACCCAGACCTGCCTGTGTCGAAGGGAGAGCTCGACGATTCCATCGTTGATTGTTCTCCTGTATTCCTATAGAATTGCAACATAAAAGTCGAACTCGTTTATAAGGGCTTCTGCCTTGACCAGCGTTGCCCCTGTGCGCCCAGTCGAAGGCTGCCTTAGAATCGACGATTAATGCATACGATGGCGCGCGGCGTGGCCAGTACCCGTTTGATGCCAGCCATCTGTACTCTGCACGCTATTTCGGTGGAGCTTTTTTTCTAGAATTCATGTCATTATATGGCAATACAGTACACGCTTTTGAAGCAAATATTCGGTCTTTTGCGCACAGCGCAGTCCTCGTGGTAGCTCAGCAGGTAACGTCCTTGTCTGCTAGACTTCTAGATTCGCACTTAAACACGTGGTAGTCTAGGTGTGAATCCTGGCGTAGAAGCACTTCGCTTCGTGCTAGAGGCCAGCTCTCTGAAGTAATGCGGTTTAAATACCGGCTGTAAAAACAAAAAAGACACAGAGCAGTTCATAATAAATACTTTTCTTTGCTAAGCTTGCCATAATGGCAGCCGATCGGGTCTCCCTTTTCTAGGAATTACAAGTAATGTAATATTTCTCCGCTGTTCTAAGAGGTTCTCAGTATGAAAGTACTTTATTGAATACTTCCGTCCAACACAGTGCAGGAACAAAAGTACGCTTGTCTGGATCGGCGGTTTTTTGTTCTTAAATTTCCAAACCTTTACACAAGTATTCGCACTGTGAACATTTACTGACGGATATCACGTTGGATTAAGATCATTTTTATCATGCCCGACAAAAAAAAGGCACTCCACGAAGTATTGTATCTCATGACGTAAACATGTCGGAGAATTGATTGCTGACGGTCAAGGAGCTAATCCGGCAAGCTGTCGAGCCGCGTTGGCCACTTGAATATCCACGTTCTGCATCAGGAATCAGCCTGGCCTCAAGGTACCTTTGCCGTTGTGACGCACACATTTTTCGATAGATTTTATTAAAAACGCAGGCTAAAGGGTAGATCTCGGGTTGTATTTTGGCCAAAAGCCTTACAATCCATCTGGATCTTCGAAGCAGGGCAACAAGTGTTGTCAAATCACAGTCTGTGCTTCCCTTGGGGACGAAGTGGCTTTACGAGAGACTGGAACGTTTCCCCCTAGATACTGCGCATAAATTTCGGTATTCACTTCATCAGGCACTGGGAGAACTTCGCGAGCGAGTTGTAAAGGCTTATTTACATCTAGACAATTTTTGTTACTAAAATAATATTATCAGAAATTAGCTACTTGCATTTTAATAACAAAAATGATTTGGTGTAAAATGTCTTGATATGTATGTATATTTCTGTAATAATAATAGGAAAGAGAACTAACGTGCTGCTTATATGCAGTTTACCAATGAGCCACAGTTCAATTTAGCTTGGCAACTTCTAATTACCTCCCTCAAACGATCTTTACTGCACGAACTCAAACTCCGATTTTTTTGAAACACATTTACATTCACCCACTTCCTTTTCGCTCGGATTAACGGCGCACTAAGGGACTTTTGAACATTTCGAAATCAGTTTTTGGTTATTGGCCCAAAAATATGTATTAATTGATTTCATTACTATCAAGGAATATCATTACTACACGTTGCGATGCTCCACTTACTTATTCAATTGATGAATACTCTTTAACAAAACATTATTTTACTGTCGTACATAAACACTAATGTCATTAAGGCAACGTACCTTCCCGATCAACTTTCGTGCTTCTTTTTACGACACCAAAACAGCGACCTGATGGTAAAAAGTTTATTATTGCATGAGCATGCATGAGTATATGAATCATAAATGCGGTGTACTATTTAAAAATCATTCTAATCACTTGTAGCGAAAAAAATGCATTTTCTCCGGTAGTATTTACTTTGTGTATCGGGTCGCAGCAAGAGGCAACATGCGGTGAGGCCAAATAGCTTTAAGTATAGTTAAGGCTGAACTAAGGCAAGGCAGCAAAGAGTACAGCGGCGAGATTAGAAGTCATAGTAGAAGCCATGTATGTCAATGAATGTACAAGGGATTGCATCGCCACTAATTGCTCTAGAAGTGGGAATTGGAGTAGGAACTGAAAACGTATGACGTGCGCTAATACTGTTTTAATAAATGGTCCCACGGGCTCGTTTATAAACACCTTTCGGATTCATTAAAAAACTGGTTGAAATTGGTAATCTAATAACTACTTACGCTCAAATATTTCTTGAAAATGTTTTGAGAAGATTTTCCGGTACACATGTCATTCGAAAGGCCGACACCGCGATCCCATGATCCATGGAAGACTAGCGCTCGATTACCAAAAGTACCGGTGCATCGGTCTAAGTGGACAAACAAACCGTTTGCTCGCAAGATCGCACTTAATTCCATTTGGTTCGAAAATTCAGAACGCTAAGAGTCAAAATAATTCGACTTCACTTAAATGAGACGTTCAGACCTAACATAGTTATATCTATATATGACTGTATCTATACAATGTAACTTCACATGCACGAGCAGCAGTCTGTATGAGTTTCACACTGCTTAATTAGCTTATGGTATAGCAAACCCGTTACATTCCAGCAGATTCTCTAAAGTGCCTATATAGGCTTCTCCGAATTTTAGCCATTCTTTTATGTGGTAAAACATCGCTTTTCATCCACGGGGAATGGCAACATAATATGTTTTTCTCCCATGTGGACAATACCATGCGGTGTTCGGACGGTTGGCAATGGCGTATTCACTGAACCCACGAAGAACCCACCTCCCTGTCTTCAAGAGCGCACGCAGGCGGTTCATAGCAATGCAACGGCTGACACTTAAATTGTACATAGCTTATTTCTTTCCAATCTCATATTCCATTCTCGCCGTCCTAGTTACACTATCTCCAGCGGAAAAGTAGTCAAAAATACACGCTCAAACTATATATCTTCACTAAAAACTTAGTCCTTTCTTAAAAAACTGTGTGCAACACATGTCTCGTGACGGCTTATAAAAAGCTCTGGCAAGCTGTATTGCCCGATGAAGACAACGCTAGTACTTTTCGTTCAAAGACTTCTTATGTCTTCATGGTGGAATGGAAACTGCAGGCACGTCTAGGTACTGGCGCGCTTTTCGTTCACTGGGCGCCCGGCAACTGCGCTGCTTTGTTAGGCTCAAGCAATCTTTTTAAATATAAACGCAGTTGACCTTTGGTATATTGTACATAGCAAAACTTTTCAAGCGAAACACATTGCTGGAATGAATTTATGTACAACTGCTATGCGTGGAAAAGGTGTAGATTATTTTACAAGATGCTACAAGAACTTAATGCTATGCAGTCTCTATTTTCTGTATCACATATCCTCCTTTGCTATGTATACTAATTTATGTTATTTGCATTATGTACACAGCAGTTATTCGATTAAAGTAATTCTATTTAACTAAAAGAGTAAGTTTATTAACAACGTTTATCCCATTGCAGTTACATTGCTCCACGTATCACGATCTCCCATTGAAATCTTCCGAGTTCCTTTTTACAGTTATCGCATTAGCTTATCGTACTATTTGGTTCGTACCGCATCCTAGTATCTTTGTAGGAATCCGGTTGTGGTTGTTCCGAGACTTTGGAAGAGTAATCATATTTCCTTAATGTAGTCTGACTCTATGTCAGTGATCTTGCCACTTTAGCGCAGTTGTTTTGCTCTCCCGTTCCGGTGATTGGTTACCCTGCTGGAATAATTCAGCTTTAACACTGAAATGTCCTAGAAACCTCATTATTTTGACACAACTAATTCGTCTATTCATTGCGTGAAGATTACTATTTGAAGAAACTGGATTCAAAATGTGCCAGTATAAACCCAAATAAATTTTACTTCATTTGTACAAGCAAATTAACCCCAAGCCATACACGCGGCCCCGGTCTTACCTTACTTAGTCCAGACTCTGCACTTGTCTATAGTTACTCCCTGGTGCCTATTGTAAAACTGCTTCATTCTCTATGTTCTGTTGCATTTATCCTGTTTCCCCACTTCAATTATTCTATCCCCCAACTTTCACAACGATATATTTTATTAATTATGTATTGCTCCGGCAAAAAATACAATATTCCCTTCAACAGTGAAACACAAAAATTGAAAATTCAATGTTCTGTGTATCTTGCGAAGCCAAAAACAGCACGCTACTTTCCAACATAAATCTTTGAAATATTCTTGACGGTTGTTGTAGAAATCTCAACAAAGTAAACTTGGTCAAATTACCATTATACTCCATGGCGAAAAGAAAATCGCTTCCGAAAAAAAGCAGAAAATTGAAGAATACGAACCTTATACCAAAGTAGCTCAGATTTTATCAATCATCATGTAAACGAAATTACTTTTACGTCGTAGGGGTAAGTAAAACTGCTCATAGGTATACAATTAGAAAATGTGGTTTATATGCCGACATGATACATGTCATCTAATTATAAATCATTTTGGCAAAAACCACCGTTTTAGCGCTCTGTGTAAAGAACTAATGCTCTGGCTACATTGGAGAGCTTGAAAAATAAGTCACTTTTTAATATAAAGCTTTAAGATGCTTTTAACGGTTGTCCAGCGGACCGCTAAAAGGGATCAATTTACCCAAATGGGTACTACGCTTTGTGGAAAAAGAAATTTCCTCTGAAAGAAGTATTTATCCGATCGCCAGAATCTCTTACGACTTATCAGAATGGATCGACTCTATGATTCCAGAAGAGATTTACTCAAAGCATTAACTCAGCGGGGGCAGTTTGGGACAGACCAGCCGACAGACGAACATGCGTTATAGTAATATCTGCTCACTACTTTATTCTATTATTTATGCAGTTTTAGTTGCACAACGAATAGATTACGTCTGATTACAAGGCCGACAAGTTAGGAAGCGGAGCACAGCAGGCATCTCACGGTTTCCTTAGTAGTGTACAACGAGGCTCCTGATTTAAAGTTTGTCAGATACTCGAGCTAATAACGTTACAGTTTCAACGCTATTTTTTGGAGACTTTGTTCTGAGCCCGTTTTGCCATTGAAGAATTTAAGTAATCTATTAGGTTGAGCGCAAGTACTTTTGGTTTGTTTTTAATCTCCTATTTTTTGTTCAGCCCTCCCTCTTTTGTCTGCTTCTATATACCATTGAAAATTGCTATTTCTCTTTTATAGGCCCGTTATTAGGGAATTGTATGCCTAGTTCAGGTTCCAAATATGGGGAACCAAGGTCAAAAAAACTGCATTCTTGACATATACTCAAAAATAGGTCAAACGGCTGCTGAAGCAGCCGGGATATTTGTTTCGTGTGCAACAGGACTATAACTGGAAGGAACACTCGAACTGCAAAAAAAACCCGGTAGAAGAGGAAAAGTCATCTTTCCCCATGAGAATGCCAGGCGGAACATCTTCTTAACTTAATAGCTTAGTTAAAAGATGGGTGAAGGTTGGGGAGACTAACGGCAAATACAAAAGAAAAATAATACAACTGGACATTATAAATTGACCACGCGTTTTTACGTCGTCTTTTTTTATTTCGGTTTATTTTAGTAGGTACGCTAAAGTCCCTTAGAGAAAAGCGTACATATGATCGGCTCGGTCTTACTTTTAGATGATCTTTAGATAAAATTCTATCTGCTTAGATCTCAATAACCTTAGAGCGCGATTCGGATCAGACAGATACTCAGTTTAATAGTATAGATGTATTAGATCCGATATATATAGACAGATGTATACTAAATATTTGTCATAATAATTGTTTTCCATCTAACGAAAGATTCAGTTTCTGTCTGAATCGATTATTGATGTATTCGGCGTTACTCCCAGACTTTCTCCTGTATCTCAACCAATTTACATATTTCATCTCGCGAGAAATTTTCAGCTTTGGTGTTCGAGAATCCGTCCAGCCACCCGGTAGTCCGCTGGTGTAAAACTGAGAATATAGTGGGTGCGAAACGCCTCTGACTCGAACTCTTGCTGGGAGACTTCAACAACTTTTGCTACGTGTGATTTGCCCTTATCGTGGAAAATAATGGCTTCACTTTATCTATAGAGTCTTTTTTCTTAGATAATCTCGCTCAACTGATGCAACTGGCCATATGCAGATCTCTATTGATTGACTTAGTTACTAATATCCCATGCATGAAACCCTTTCAATCCCTTCAAGCGCAAATCATGGCCGTTTTAGGATGACTTTCGTCTGGGTGTATCTCTCGGATCTCCCTACTCTCTTTTTTGCTTCATATCGATATTTCTTGTGATTCGTAATAATTCTGTATCTAAATAGCTTTGTTTTTTGTGTCGAGCGATATATTATGAGATATAGAGGAGAGGACACACAGGACACCTTTTCACGCACTTCACCCAGTCTGTGGAAGGCCCAAGCGCTTAATTTTTGATCAGATTCCAAAATATCTCACAGTAATTGAATTTTCGTGGTTTTTCTTCTTAACTAATTGACACGTTGTTTACTGTTCGAAGGCGTCGTTGAACTTAAATGGTCCATCGGGGTAGAATACGTCCTCTAGATCCAAGACGCCATCCTTCGACTTAACAAATGCGTTCGATCAGTCTTTTCAACTACTTGGTGTACGTACTGCAGATATTCCGGACTACTCCAGTAGCTTTTTGATTTCGATAAAAACTGAAATATTGAAAATGCAGTTGTTTTCCATTAGGAATGTTCATTTGTGGAGCATGAGCTTAAAATAAGACCCTGTCTCTGTACAGTGAAATTACAACGGACTTACGGATAAACGAGAGAACCGAATGAGTGAAGCAAATATCCCAAAGTATTCTCGAAGTTTTATGTAGGCAGATAAGTAAAGATGGTAAATCATTCTTTTTTTATTCTTTTAGCGGCTTAACGCCAGTCTTCAGCGCGAACTGTGGCATATTTCTTCAAAAATCTCGAAAAGTGGGCTACATTTTTCATTTGACTACTGAACCAATTAATAACTATTTTCGCCCTATAAAACTTGAACTATTACTCTAAATCATCATAATAGTTCCAATCTTGGAGTTATGCCAATCCTATAAGAACTTCTTTTAGGGAGGGTAGAGGTAAGAGAAACCATACTTTACTAATAGAACAGTCACCTAAGACCATAAAACATTCAGCCACTAAAATGTAGTCAACCGTGTATTTGTGATTTGGGTTGGAGCTAATTCCAGTACTACGCTAGGTATTAGAATTACTTATTAGATAGACTATAATAAATGTACAATGTTAACAACAAAGCAAATTATAGAAATTTAAATTCCTTTCAATTCCTTAAATGTATAAAGCTCAATCTGATCAAAATATTTAGTCTTACTGCTCCCCAGTGGTGCAATTCGACCAGGCATATCCTGGTGCCTATCCAGTGTCAGATTGAATCAGAACAATCTTTTAATACCTAGAGACCAATACATGCTTTGGCAGGCCCGTATAAACGTATTCCATTGCCCACATTTCAAAGAATAAATTTTCTCATGCATACAAGTATGTCATTTGCAGATTTTGTTGGGATTTACGAAAGCTCATATTACATGACAGGTTAGATCGGCTGGCCTTACTGGGCCAAGCAAAAATCAAGTGCAATAAGACCTGTGCTGCTATCTAAACTGCGCCATCGCCGAGTAGTTTGGGAAATAGCTTCCTATCAGACATTATGTAAACATATTGTCTGGTCAGCGCCACTCATTTTAGTACTCTCTGGAATCCCCATATTTAATTCAGACTTAGAGACGCACATCTACGTTTTTGATTGTTCATTAGGAATGTTATAAACACAAGTCTCTACTCAATGTATAAGTCGGGTTTCCACAATATAGCATAGCCACTCTCAAGGTTCACTCCTTGAAGCACTCTTTGCTTAGTGTCAGCCAAGCGAAAACCTTTAACACAGTCCTGTCAGCTACAGCAGATGTTACACTAAATTATAAGAATATAACATGTTCAATATGAGTTACCAAGTGTATTCCCGGGAAAAGAAGATAGCCTGAAAATGCTAGAGGACCTCCGGGAATGCCAGATATAGCAAGTGAGATAACTGTCAGTTCTGGAGAAATCTGCAACATTCATTACTGATGAAACAACAGTATGGAAAGGGCTCGCAAGGGCTGTTGGAACAGACAACATAGCTAAAATGGGAATAAGCAAGGGAACAAAAGGTGCCTGAGTTGAATACTAAAGGCGTAAAGCAATTTTATAAAAAAGACATAAGAACTAAAGAGAACTGTTTTAGGATTTTTTAAAGGAAGTGGAAGAGTATTCGCGGGCGAAATCCTATAAGTAAATCGTTACTTTGCTAAGCGTAAGTGATATGAACATCAAACAACCAGCACGAAGACGTGATTGCGTGGGTAAAATGTAAAAGAAGCAGATAGAAGAGGTACGCAAGCTTCAAGTTATATTTGTGAATGACGATTCTCCACATTCACACAAAGTACAATCTCACTTAGACGACAAATCGATGAGCGATGAAATCGCGCAGCAGTTTCAACTGGTTATTGACGATGCTATTAGATTCTCTGACCATGCTATGTACTACCAAGCTCAGACATCAAACACGGAGTTGTCGACTGGCAAAGGTATCGTGAAAAAATTGGGGCCAGCTCCTGTGAGCGGTAAGGCATCTTAAATTCGATGATACAAGCGAAGCAATAAGGAACTATCAAGGTTAGGTTACAGGCGAAAGTTTCCGCCCTCGATGTTCACCTATCTAGTCTAACAAACGTATTGAAACTGCATATCGGGTGGATGAAATTCTGTTTTCTTGCAAATAATGTCAATTTGGAGCTAAAGAAACTATAGGTGGCAGACTAAGATGCAACTATCTCGAAAGAAAATTTAGGATAACAGCATGCATCGGAGATATTAACACATCAGATTCTCATGGGTAAAGGTGTCGGCTGACTGAAGTAAGTCGAATTCCAGGATCCGTACGACAAAACTTTTTTCGGAAATTTCTCTAGCACACCCAACATCCTATATGTTACGGCCATTTTTACATTACATACACTTTACGCTTTCTAATCTCCTCTACAATCACTGAAGTCATGTTCAGATCAAATAGATTAAGCGCATACTCAACCCGCTTCTCTTTGACGCGAACCTGTTTTAACAGTTTCGAGTATATGTTGAAAGGCGTGTAAGGTGTCGGTCATACAGCCGACGCGCACGTGCCAATAGACTCTTACGTTATCGGTGGAATGACAATCTGAGGCCGATCCGAGACGACTGCGGTCGTCGACAGAAAGATTTATATGGCTTAAAGCTCACTACTCGCCTGACCTGTCCCCATTCTGAAGAATGAATACGAAGAAGCATGCAAGAAATTTAAAAGAGATTTACAAGAGCAAGGGAGGTTATAGGAAACTATTCCGTAAAGTAATGGAAACGATTTCGTAAAAGGATAAAATATATAAATAAAGATTAAAAAAAAAAGGCTAAAATCGTAAGATGCAAGCTGCAGCATAAATTTTTGCCTCTCCCATAAGCGCAGACAATCATGGCCGCGCTGTTGTCGGGCAGACCTGCTGTTCGCTTAATTGCTTTTCCTGCTGATATAAGCCTCGACTCGCCCCGACTACCGGTGGTGAGTTGACAAACCTTACTGTGGAAATTAACCCCCACAAAAAGTACTGATCCCAGCCGCAGTGCCCGCAGAGGCGATGCAAGTGCCCATCAGAAACCTTCCAGCGGATGTAGTCGAGACGCTCCAAAAAGGTGAGCTTGCACGTCTTGAGGTTATTCGGTATCCCACCATAGCTATGGAAGGCCTGCTAGATCGAGGTAGAGGCTCCATAAGGTCCGATCTTCGGGTTCACCTTGCGTAACAGTGTATGCAATAGCGTGCTACGCCTACCTTATTTCCGAGCACGCGCTCATTAGCGGCATAAAAGAACGTTGCGCTGATCTTGAGTGTTCGGGATCCTCACTTGTTGAAACGACTGGCAAATATGTCCGCGTAAACATATTTGCCAGTCGCGGACATGTCATTTTGGCTAGAGCTCCTCAATAAACAAAAGTACTAAGATTACACAGAGTATTGAATAGCCATTAAATAGGGATATTTAAACAGGGCAAGAACTTAAAGATTATCCTTGATCAGCAACTAACTGACACACTATCCGCCCACTACAAAGCTAAAAGGGCCGCTTACACAGCAACCGACCTTCGGCGGCTATTTCCACAGACCAAGTTAGCCCCATAGTAGAGAAGACGCCTTTCGGTATCTACGGTAAATTAAGTTATGCTATACGTCACTCCAATCTGGCAAAAGGTAACGACGAAGAAGTTAACGCATGTGTCTGGAAATGACGCAGCGCCCGATGGGTCTCAGCACCTCAAAAAGAAGCCGCATAGCGGCCACAGCTTTCCACGCAGGTTCCTGCACGGCGGATCTTGTGGGAGCTTAAAGTTGTTGAGCTATCGCAAAGATTCATCTCGAGGGATCCAACCATTCCAAGAGAAACCGTCTACGAAAGAACTGTAAAGAAATTGTTTATTTGGAGACCACAGGACTTACGAAGACTATCGACATCAAGTTGGTAAAAGCGACAACAAGTTGGTAAAAAAAATCTTCGTAAACTGCAATGTAAGAGAGATTAATTCCTTTCTAGCATTTAGCGGGGAACGCAAGCAACTGCGTGAAGCACCTGGTTTTGTCCAGAGTCTAACGTGCCTTCACATAGTAACTATAATGTTAAGAGATAAGCAGTCATAGAAGACAGAAGCAGCATATGCCAGGCATCTATACAAATAAAAAACGGATGTCAAAGGGTCAGTGGAATACGTCTGTTCACTAACTAAGGAGAAAGAGGAAATTTTTCATGTAATATTATAATAACATTTCCAAGAGGCTCCCCTCATCAAGAAGAACCTAATTTGACTAATATATTAGTTGCTGTTTTCGAAGTGCTAAGCTAAATTCGTTGACTAACTGGTTGGCCTGTTATTATCGGCAAAAGCGCACAGCGGGCTCTAAAGTGAAGTTGGACTTTTAACTCTTCACGCAGAAATGCATCTGTGTCACGACAGTGCCCCTTTAAAATTGTGAACCTCCAATGGTTCATGATGAGTGCCGACAAAAAGACATACGCTCAAGTAGAAACACTGATACAGACGGTTCCCGAATAGCAGTTACAATGCCACCGATCAACATGTGGAACTTACAAATGGTACATTTGTGTGGAAGCAAGAGCAACCAGCGTATGTCATACAGGCAACGTACATGGTGAGATCAAAGATGCACTGAAAATCTGTGAAGATCTGTTTACTGGCCGCGGAAAATATCTGTTTTATATTCGTAACATGGTAGCCCAGCTCACAACAAGCCAACGGACTGATCGAAAGAGAATGATCGTCAGAAATGCACTTTTGAACGATATCAATTAAAACATTAGAAGCAATTAACGCGCTGACTCCTACATGAAAGAAAATTTGGTTTTGTTAGAGCCTGATTTCCGGAACGCCCTACGGAGAAAACTTTATAAATATTTTTTAAATATTTCATTTTAATAACAAAGTTGCAAGTTAAAAGCAGCATCAATCTGCGTGTACCTAACTAGATTAAAACTGGACACATTCTGGCCCTCGACGTTTCCGCCTACTTTATCCTGTCCATTGGTTACAACAATTAAACGGATTTTCATAAATACGAAGTACGTTAGGGACACAATGAGGAAGAACTGAAACCTTTCCTTGACAACGATGATAGATGTGAGAACCACCTACAACAGCCTGCCATGGAGAGCCGTTCTTCGTTTCCTGCAATGTGAAACAAGAAAAGCTCGCCAGGGTAGCCTTTGACATTTTCACAGTTGCAAAGAAGGCCAAAGCCGCTCATAGTTTGGAAGTTAAATCAATTGCTTTTTTTGAAAATCCGGTTGATCGGCATCACTGCCCATAAATAAGCTATTCAAAAATACTCCACGCATCCTATGTTGAGACTAACGCGGGCGTATCGAACAGTAATACCGCTGGCTTTACTTACACAGGTGTATGTCGCTAGGAGCACTAAGTTGAAGAAAAAAGCACAACTTAGACAAAGCCGACAGCCTGAATTTCGGAAAGAAACCTTGAGGCCCTTGCGAGCGCATTGGGTGGCCATATGGTGATTGACCTAACAGCTAGTGTAAAGACAGCCATTCCGAATGTTCAAAAGTACACTAAGCGGTCTGGAAAGAATTTAGCTTGCTTCCTAAAGCAAATGGCGACTACTTCAGATTTATTTAACTTAAAATGTCTTTAGACTTAGGACGAACATTTCCATTGGATACAAGCGTATACTATAGCCAAAACTGCAGCTTTCGCTCTTTTGCCGCAGTAAGGTCGAGCACGTCATATAACAGGCTCTCAACCCGCTCCTTTGTCAGAAGACCTCAAAGCATCTTAATGAAACTCAGTACTGCCACTGTGAACACAATTCTGCACGTTATTTCTAGGGTCACGACTATTATCATTTAGGCCGACAGAAGCCTGTTCCAATTATATCTTGCCGACAATGCTATGTTTTCCTACTCCGATCCAGCATATACATAAGAGCCATCGATTCGACAACACAAGCCAGCAGCTTGCGAATATCTATCCTTGCCCCATTTACTTTTGGTAAAGTGCATACCAGATTTTGGCCTACTTAGAGTATTTCCAGAAGTGTGTTGAACGTATGCCGTTCCAGTCAGCCCAATATCTAGGACCGCGTCCAAATACCTAATCGAACCCTTTATCTTGACGGTGTACCTCTCAACCTCGCTCTGGAGGCCACTTACTGTTTCCGCCTGATTAAAAGAATTGACCTATATATGTGTGACTCGACGGCTAGTTTATCTTGGCAAGAGCAGCATTCACTACCATTACAAATGATCATCTGTACAAGCTTTAATGAGCAAAGTCATCTTAACGGCATAATGGACTAGCTCATCGTAAAGTGGCACGGAATTCTCGTGCGTCCTGAGCCACAATCAGATGCCGGCGGAATGCTTTTGACGGTGTTTTGATACTCCTTGCTCATTCCTCTTATTTATAACCTTTGGTACCCTTGAGATTACAGGGTAGCTTTTTCTGTAAAAATATTCTGGATTATTAATAGCTCGATATGCCAGTAAGTTACGACTGGTTCTGTGTGCTCCCATGAGCAACTCTAAGAACTGCTTCAAGTTTATCCGGTTCGTCGAAACTTTTATATTAGAGCTATTTCTCTACTCACTCGATGCATTAGCCGCGGGATCTACTTTGGTTTCGGATAGTTTCAGTGCTTTCATTCTAATGAGCTGGTTTTTCTGATGTAAAACACTCGAGGTATACTTCTTAAAATCTGTCACATACTACCTCTGATGACCCCAGGTCGCACTATACGTGGAAAATCTAGTTTATGCCGTTGTGTTTGGGGTACTAGCCAGTCATCTTTTACGATCAGAAGTTCATTTTGGTTAAGCCATTCTTTCAGAGTGGTCTCACTAAACACGAATCTTAGCGATCCCGCCGAGTCTTCCGCGAGTTCGATTATAACCTTTTTATTTAAAGTTCCATGTCGAGCATAGATCCCGTCATCCCACCGCTTGCTGCTACTGAGTCAGTTGCCACGTATATAGTAGTATGTTTAAATCAGGTAAGACTGGTAAGCATCGTTTTTCGTAGCGAGCATACGCTCCTCCATTACTTTTTGCACAAAACAAATGCCAATTTTTCTTTGGAACAAAACAACGGATTTATCATGATGAACAAGAGTGCGTCGTTTTCGAACTTCAAGGGAATATCCGCTATCATTCAATATGTTCGCGTTGGACGAACCTTTGCCAAGAATAAAAGCTTGTTTTTTTTTTTGCGTGAAATCGATAATCTAGGTTACTGCCAGTTTTTATGCGATTCCTGAGAAATCTGGAAAAGATTTCAATGAAGAAAATTAAAAAATCTTCAATGGGTTCCAAAGGTTCAAAAATTCACTAAAACAGCTGAAAAAGTGATCCTTGATACAGTCATATTTTTGATATCGATACTAATGATTGCGTTAGAAGAGAAATGTAAATTGACATTTGGATCGTTCCCATAAAATCACGCGATTAACTTTCTTGAAACTATTTGCGTTTTTTTGCACCCTCTGATATTTTTAATCGTTTTGAGACTTTTCACGAACTATTAGCCCAAGGTTTAACTTCATTGGAATTTTTGAATGTAGCATTTTTGAGCGAGCTTGACGGAATTTATACCTTTTAATATTGCTTAACGCAGTATTACTATTAAAAAATTATTTGCGGATTAACGAAGGAGCATTTTAAGGATTACTAGTGAATGACTTAGATCAAATCGAGGCCGTAATTGCGGTGGATAGTAATTATATTGAACAAGCATGACCGTTACGAATGTTTTAGCAGATGGAAAACCTTTCATTGAGTTGTTTGTTTCTGCTTTGATATAGTCTTGAAAGCAAAGCATAAGAAACATTTTTAATATGGACGCGTCACCCTGTATATATATAGGAGATATTTGAGGAGTACTCTGTTTCCATTTACTCTGTTCTCTTGCCTCTCTGATTATTGCCCAGTAGTGTGGTAACCCGCGACAAAACGTGCGTTCACGAAATGTGCCTCATTTTTAGTCTACAAATAAAATGGAGCGAAGGTTTACAGTTGAGCAGTTTACATGCTAAATCACGTTTAAACTATTTTGTGGATAATATACTTTGAATTTCTAGATGTTTATAAATATGCCTGTTTAACAAATTATTAAACCCCTTAAAAAAATCATTGTGCGAAATGTTAAGCGGTAATAAACAGCCTGCTATATTGACACAGTTGTATAAAAAATCCTGCGAAACATGATATAATATTCTACGAGTTTGTAAGTATTGTGAAGGTAAATGTTCTTTGAAGAAATACATTAACTGACGTAAAGTCGAAGCTTATATGCTAGTGTCCGATAGTCAACTCTATAGATAGAAGTGGCCTACTTCTATCTATACATATGCCCGACATTGGTCAGCGATAACCGGAGCTATGTAAAGCCAGACCAGCTAAACCATACAAATTCTGTTCTTCGTCATGGAGGGCGCCACAAGCCGGCTCCGTCTTTTATTTTTTTTATCTTTCGTATTTTCCGTTTGGGGCTGTTTAGTCGTTGTAAGACTGCTGGCTCAGTTGTTTGTGCTTGTCTGCTTCACCAACGACGATGGTTGTAATATGAAATTCGTTACTATAGGGAAGCCAAGCAGACGCGTGCTTCGACTAGCTCGCCCGCGTTTGTCCAAGGTTGTCCTTCTCCCTGGTTGTTCCATTGTCGCGTATACCGGTGTATGTCCGTTTTGTGTTATCCTGGTGAGTTAGAACAAGCGATAGAGCCGAGCTGAGAAGTAAATCCACCATTCATCTTCCGTTAGTCTGAAAGATCAGCTCAATTACTTCATATATATATATATATATATATATATATATA